>NC_133618.1:673500936-673643436 GCF_048593235.1 Sminthopsis crassicaudata
AGGAAAAATATATGCACGTATATGTAGATTTATTTAGAGATATAGACAGATATTTATGCCTGTATGCATGTACATGATATCTTCATAGTTTTCCACACACACACCCCTACATAAACTCAAAATAAAGGCATTTTTATTTTCAAGATTACCTTTCTTCATTGTGTCTTACCTGAAACTGAATTCAGGCTTTTCTCCGCAATTGTGAAATTCAGTGTAGCTATATGTAGTGTGAGTGTGTGCGCGCATACATATATAGATACATCCATCCACATATGTGTATGTATACCCAGATACATACAGTATCACCAATTTACCCCTAGAAACACCATTATTATATTTTTATGAAACAACAGAATTTTCAATAAAGACAGTCTGATGGCTATTGTCTTGGCTTAGGTCTCTACCGAGAACCTGAGAAAGTTTTCCCATTGGAGAAAGACTTGAGAGTCTCTTAATCTAGCTCTAGATCCAATCTCCTCACTGGATCCCAGGTTTTCTGCCCCTAGACGTGGGGCTCCCCCAGTTGGCATGTGCTTCCTGGGGAAATACGCCACTAAATGTGTCTGTTACAAAGAAAGAAGCCTCTGTAAACATCTCTTAAGCAACAGGAGCTCAGCGAGAGCCCTGCCCCACAGGTTTCTTCCTCTATTAGATGAGAGGTGGTAAGGAGGGAGGATCACTCAATGGGAGAGGAGTGAGGCAACTGAGACCCAGAGAGGAAGTGACTTGATCAAGATTGCCCAGGTAAGAAGTCAGTCCATACACATTTATTAAGCATCTACTAGGTACAGTCCCTGTCCTCAAGGAGCTCACAGTCTTAACAGGGGAGATAACATCCAAAGAAATATATATATTGCATCCAAGTTAGAGGGTAAATGGAAAGTAATCAGTAGAGGAAGTGGATAGAGCACCAATTCTGAAGTCAGGAGGACCTGCGTTCTAATCTGCCCTCTAACATTGTCTAGCTGTGTGACCCTGGGCAAGTCACTTAATTCTGTTTGTCTCAGTTTTCTCACGTGTAAAAAGAGCTGGAGAAGGAAAGGGAAAAGCACTCTAGTATCTTTGCTAGGAAAACCCAAATGGGGTCATGATGAATCAGACATGACTGAAACTAGTGAACGACAATCAATAAAAGAAAGGCACTAGAATTAAGGAGGATTTGGGAAGGCTTCTGGTAGAAGGAGGGATGTGGGCTGGAACTTGAAGGAAGCCAGGGGAGCTGGGAGGCGGAGATGAGGAAGGAGAGCCAAGGCCGGGGGGACATTCAGGCAGAGAAAATACAGGACGATGAGACCTGCCCATCCAGTCTCCCTCCACCGGACAAGGGCAATCACCGAGGAGGCCCTGCGCCACTGCACTGGCTTCTCCTGGGTATCGAGCTGCTTTCTAAGGTCAGGCTTGAGGGGCTGGAAGAGAGAAAGAGGGAGAGGTCCTTTGGAAGTCCAGTGATGATTCCCGTGGCCAGCAAGGTTTCTTTTGCCAAGAATCTTTCCTACAACTCCCCAAGAAGTAGAGAAGGCAGAGAAAGGCTCACTGTCCGGAGGAGCAGCCGCCCTGGGGAGCACCAGAGGGACGGTCTGAGCCAGGCCTCAGTCTGTTGGCCCAGTACCGTCTGATCCAAGAAGCCTGTCTCTTCATCTCTTGAATGAGGAAGCTTGGACTCAATTGAAGCGCTGGCTGTGGTCCTGCTCAAACTTTCTGTGAGGAAGCTTGCCAGCTTTCAATGGAAGGACCATCAAATAGTGAGTGAGAGGCCGTGAGGCCTAAGGGGGGGGAGCGCCATAGGGAAGATGCTTGAAATCCTGCTTGCTGGGTAACCCTAGGCCGGGGTCTTAGGGCAATGTGGCTCTGCCAGACAGGGACTTCCTCTCCTCCACGGCCGGAGCTCCTCCCAAGGATCAAAGCGTCCATCCCAGCCCGTCCCCCGCCCCAGAGCGTAAGAATAATCCCAGAGAAGGCGAGTCTCCAACAGCCGGCTCCCTCTCTGGGGAAAACCGGAGTTCAGAGGCTGCCTGTCACACACCAGAGGCTACCAGTCAGACTGAACCTCGACTCCAAAGCGGGAAACCTCCAGCAGCGCCAGCTCCGCTCTCCCACTCTCTTTGTGTCTTCTGTCTCTGTCCCTTTCCATCTCTGTCTTTCTGTCTCTGTCTCTCTGTCTCTGTCTCTGTCTCTCTCTGTCTCTCTGTCTCTGTCTCTCTCTTTCTGTCTCCTCTCTCTCTATCTCTGTCTCTCTCTCTGTGTCTCTCTGTCTCTGTCTCTGTCTCTGTCTCTCTCTGTCTCTCTCTGTCTCTCTCTGTCTCTCTCTGTCTCTCTCTCTCTCTCTCTCTCTCTCTCTCTCTCTCTCTCTCTCTCTCTCTCTCTCTCTCTTTCTCTCTGTGTGTGTGTGTGTGTGTGTCTCTGTCTCTCTCTGTCTTTCTGTCTCTGTCTCTGTTTCTCTGTCTCTCTCTCCCTCTTTCTCTTTTTCTCCCCTCTTTTATCTCCCTCTTCTACTTCCTTCTCTCTCCCCTGTCTCAGCACCCCGTCTCCCTCCTCTCTGTCCCCTTCCTTCTCTCTCTCTCTCCCCACCGCCTTTCTTCTCTTTTCCTCTAACACCAGACTTGGGATTTCAATGGGACTCGGGACAGGGGAGGGGGAGGAGGCGGGAGGGAGGGAGGAGGGCCAGCTCTTGAAGATGGGGGAGGAGGCTGTGACTAGCTGAAGCAGTTTCCATACAGGAGTTCAGTCAGGGCCTTAGAGGAACCACGTTATGACTTTAAGAAGTGATGTTGCTAGGAATTTCACAAAGCGCTTTGAAAAGCTTGGGGGGAGGAGGGGGAGGGGAGGAGGGAGAGGACCCTCTCTGAGGAGGGGGCTTCCGGGTGGCCGCAGGCACGGAAGCTTGCCCCGGGACGGATTTTGCTCCCTAGAACTCTCCAGGAAAGTAGCTCCGGGCTCAGGCTTCCCATTTTCCCGAGGGAGCGCCCCGCCCCGCGGCCGCGCGCTCCGAGCTGGGCGGGGCGGGCCCGCTCCCCGCTTCCCGGGGACGTCTCTCTTAGGAATTCGGGGCCTCGGGCGGGGCTGCCGCGGTTAGGGAGCCGCTGGGGAGCCCGGGGGAGGGGCCCAGCGAGCAGCGGGATTGGGTGGGGGAGGAGAGGGGTGGGGCCCGCCGGAGCCGGCCTGCCCCCCTCTGTCCTTTTACTTTCAATTCCTCGGAGGGCAGCGATGAGCGGCCGCAGCCTCCGGGAGCCCCCGCTCCTGCTGCTGCTGGTGAGTTACGCCTCGGGGCGCCTTGCCTCCGACAGCCCTCGGGGCGCGTTTGCGGACTGGAGCGCCCTCCGGGCGGGGGTCTCCGAGCGCCCCCACGCGCCCCCAGAGAGCCCCGACGGGAAGGGCACTTTTGCGAGCGAGCCCTGCTCTGACTCGGGGTAGCGGGAAACGCCGGGGCCGGTGCTGGGGGGGCTCGAGGCCGGTGCTGGGGGGGTCCGGCGAGGAAGGGACCGCGCCAGCCTCTCCAACCGCTCCGCCCGTCGGGGACGTGGACTCTGGGGTGGGAGGGAGAGGCTGCCGGGCTCGAGGGGGAGCGGGAGAGGAGACGGAGTAAAGGTGTCGCGCTCAGGTCGCCCGGGAGGGACGGAGGGGACGCCCCGAGCGCTCGGGCCGGAGGCCGGGGACGCCGACACCGCCCCGGTTCCGGGAAATCACACTCAGCTTGCTCCAGAAGTCACTTGTGGACAGCATGGGCCAGGACGGGGACGAGGAAACAGACCTTCCTGGCCTGGAACCCGGGAGCCCCGAGCCCGAGGGCCACTCACTGACCTTAGGGCGTCTCCCCCCGAGGGGCAAGGCTGTGCATTTGCAGGGGGGCTCCGCTGGCCCTGCCCCCCCCCCCCCCCCGCCCGGAGCCCGAGGGGTCAATAGATAATAGTGCTAGATCTAGCATATATATGTCAGTATGTCGATTTCAGTGAAGACATAAAGTTAATGAACACAAATAGATCACAAGTAATTAAATATAAGCATTAGTCTTTGTTACACAAAGTAGGGCTGAGGAGAGATGGAGTCATGCATAGCCCCCAGGATCCCCAGTGCACACAGTAGGCATTTCATACATTCTTTTTTTCTTCCCCCCCCCCCCCCCCCCCCCCCCGAGGCTGGGGTTAAGTGACTCCCCCAGGGTCACACAGCTAGGAGGTGTTAAGTGTCTGAGACCAGATTTGAACTCGGGTCCTCCAGAATTCAAGGCTGCTGCTCTCTCTCCACTGCGCCACCTAGCTTCCCCCCCCCCCCTTTCATACATTCTTGATTGATTGATGAGGATGGCAAGTACTAGACTAACCCAATTAGAAACGACTTCCAGGGTCACAGAAAATCTGGAAGTTCATTTGGACCCTCATTGTGCAGAGGCAACTGTTCCAGAAAGGGGGGCGTGCCCAAGTTCTCTCAATAAATAACAGAGACAGGATTTGAATCCAGCTCTTTACTCTGCTGTACTGGAAGGATGATTCCCAGAACCCGATTTTTCCCTGGATAGGGAAAAATAGACGCATTAAGAGAACTCTGCCAAGTAACTGAGGCCCACAGAGGGAAAGGGACTTGACTAGAGTCATACAAGCAGTGATTGATTCAAATGAGGGCTGACGCAATGTCTTCTGACACCAGATTCAGAGTTACTCCAGCAGAAATGAGGGGGGCTGAGAGGGAGAAAGGAAGGGAGGGAGAAGGAAGGAGGAAGGGAGGGAGGGAAGGAAAGAAGAAAACCAAGGAAGGAGTGAAAGAAGGAAGGAGGGAAGGAAAGAGAAGGAAAAAGGGAAGAAAGGGGGAAGGAGGGAAGAAAGGAAAGAGAAAAAGGAGAGAAAAAAGACTGGAGAATTAAGTTCCTACCATTTACCAGACACTATACTAAGCACTTATCAGATTTCTCTCACTTGATCTTCACCCATCACTCCTCCCCCAGGGAACTATTATTATTATCCTCATTTTCCAGATGAGGCAAATAGATGCAGTGACTTGCCCAGGATCCTGCAGCTGGCAAGTGTCTAAGATTTGTCTTCCTGAGGAGGAACTGAGGTTCAGAGAGAGAACGTTTACAAGATCCTAGATCTGAAAGGCGCTCTTCCAAGGCTGTTGGGCCCAAAGGCCAGTTTTAGAGTGCAGGAAACTGAGATGAAGAGAATAAGCACTAGACTTGCCCAGGGTCACTGAGTCAGTGCAGCTCGGGGGCAGGATTGAGCTAGTTCCAGTGGCTGAGAACGTCTGAAGGCAGACAAAAGAGCCTTAATCACAGAGCAGAGGCAAGATTTGAATCCAGATCTTCTGATTTCTAACCATTCCCCTTTCCTCTGTCTCAGATGGGAGACCTATAGGGAACAGTTGTGAAAAGTCAGCTTTAGAGCTTTAGAGGAAACTTCCTAACCCTTAGAGAAACACGCCAAAGGGAGATCTGGGAGATAGTGGGGACCCCTTCAATGGGCCTTCGGCCAAAAGCTGGGTGAACACCGTGTCCTGTACGCTGGGCTCCAGGTGCGTGATTTCATTGTTTGAGGAACTCCCAGTATGGATCCGGCCTCTGCCAGAGTAGCTCAGCCACTTGGGGACAGCTAACAATGCTCCACAGTGACCCGTGGGAGGAAGGAGAGAGGAAGAGGAGGGAAAGAGAAGGGGAGAAGCATTTAGGAAGTGCTTACAAAGTTCCAGGAGGGGTGCTAGGATGCTGACAAATGCACAAAAATGAGTCAGTCCTTGACCTCAAAGAACTTATATTCCATTAGTGGAAGACAAGACTTAGAGGGAAGCGCTCAGGGAGGGCTGTTGGCCAAGAAAGTTCCAGGGTTAGAGATTTGAGCCCCAGCACCTTTGGTCTGTGCTCCCCGGGAGCAGAGTGTTGGTTTCCTGGCTTCCCCAAGGCCGAGGGGGTGGGGAGACTGCACACTGTGAACATGATGAAGGAAAGAGGGGGTGGTGGAAGGGTCTGGTCAGCTAGACGTGCTGAGCCCTCACCCATCAGGAGCCTCTTCAAGGCTGTGCAGTTCCGCCATCATTCAACTGGCAGAAACCCAGGCTCATCCAGGGCCTAACAGGATATTTAGGTATTTAGAGCAGGGTGGGGAGTGGAGCTGTCCAACATCCCCTGTGTTCACCCAAAGACACTTCCTTCCTCCCTGCTGTGTTGCCTTCGCTTCTCCCCAGAACATTTCTGATGTCTTTCCCCTAGTTTATGTTGATACCTTATTCTTCATAATGACACATGTTCAGGCCACTGTCCTGGCCAGTCTTCAAGTGTCCTGCTGTTCTCAGGGGTTCCTGCCTGTTCCCGGGGCCTCCTCAGGTGGAGCTGAGAACAGTGCAAAACACAGAGTTTAACATGCGGGAAGAAATTCAAACATCTGCCTTTGGTTCAGAACAAGGGCTCTGGTAGAGAGGAAGTACAGGTGGAGCTGGGACCACCAGGGCTCCATCCCATCATCCTCTGCCCTGGCTGCCTCAGGCAGTGTGGACGCACAGTGTGGACAGACTTCTTCCTAGTGGCAATCCTGGAATGGTCCCGGATGAGGCAAAAGCAGAAGCTCGGGACCTGGTCTTGCCCATTCTGTGGCCTTGAGCAAGCTTCACAATTTCTAGGGTGTAAGAGCTGAAATTCCTAATGACAACCCTTGTGAAAGTGCCATGAAAACCTCCAAAGGCAGCAGGAGAAGCAAGGAGCAAAACACCCAGCTGGGGCTGAAGTCCTAAGGTCTAGCCCTCATTCTTACTTATTAAGTATACTAGCCCTGAATCAATTTTTCCCATCTGTCAAATGGGGATAATGATCTCTATTCAGTCCAAATCATAGAATTTCAGAGATGGGAAAGATCTCAGAGACCAATCCCCACCACAATCAATCAACAAACATTTATTGTTCCTACTTTGTGTCAGGGCCTGCTGGGGAAGCAAAGCCAAAAAAGTCCCTATCCTCAAAGGTTTCCTTTTTTCTTCCCTTCCTCCTTCCCTCCCTCCCTCCCTCCTTCCTTCCTTCCTCCCTTCCTTTCTTCCTTCCTTCCTTCCCTTCACCATCTTGTTACCCTGGAAGTTCTCCAGCTCATCAGTAGTCTTCCCAAACTGTGATGGCCAGCTCTAAACAAAAGCCTCCTGATGTGATTTGCCCAGGGCAGAGATGGACAGAACCAATACCCTCCTGGGGCTGAGTACCATGCCCTTCTTGCTGCAGTCTAAGACCACATTCAGTTTCTTAATCACCAGAGGGCCTTATCAGCACAGATCGCTGCAGAACCCTCTTGAATAAGAGTATAAAAGCCCCTGAAAACAAACTCCCCTCAGCAGATGCAGGACAATCTTGTCTTTCTGGGTCTCGGCTATTTTCTATGTAAGACGTGTCTGTCTGTGACTGAGCTCAGGGAGGGACTTTCATGGAGCCAGCCAACACATACTGGGCAAGCTGATGTCTCATACCCAGAGCCAGACCTTAAAGCCCCCAAAGAAAGCAGTGTCTTGTAGAAAATAGCTCTGCTCTAAGGTGATGCTTCTAGAAAGTAGGAAAACCCCACGTGAAAGTCCCTGATGAGTTCATCGTCTTCTGAGAAAATTACTTAGGCTGTAAAAGTCCCTAGAATCCATGTCCTGAGAGCATTTCAAGAGAGGTGTGGCTCTGGGTATTGGAAGGGACCTCAGAGGCCCTAGTCCAACAACCAGCAAAAGACAATGTTGTCAAGAATCTAGCAAAATACCACAGAATGAGTCAACTGCCCCAGAATGGTCATAGGCACATTGAACTGAATTTCAAAAAAACAGGAAGAAACAAGTCCAGGAGTCAGAGGACGATGAAAAAAAACCCTGTGGTCCATTCATGCATTGAAACACCTTTGAAATGCACTTCAAATGAACCAGTATGAAGATGCATAAGAAATACAGAGAGATGATTATGAAATATAATGCAAGATCAGAAAAAATGGGGGATTAGATGAGGAAATATATGTAAGAATGGAGAGAGAACAGTGAGACCATTTAGACTAATTTAAACTTGAGACCTCTGAGTGTGTATTTTAAGATATAATGATAACGATTTCAATATAACTGGTTTTCCTTTGCAATATATTCATTTTTTTTATTCATTTAAAAATATAATTCTGGAAAAGCATCTATCTATGTACAGGCCATGGAGTCCATTGCATGAAAAGGAATTAATCTGATGTGAATGTAAATTGTTCCTAAGGCAGGATAGTCGCTAAATTGGTTTTTAATGTTACATTTCTAGTGAAACATTTAAGGACAATGTAACAATGACAATAACAACAATGATAGCAATAATAATAATAAGCAACATGGCATTGCTGAAATTAGTGTCTTCGTGTCAGAAAAACCTGTGGCTCTGAGCACCTCATAATCAGTGCCTTGAGAAAAGGAAATTCTTTGAAAAAGCAATCCCAGAAAATACCCTACATGCGCAAAAATATTTGCAGTCACCCTTTTTATGTAACAAGGAACTGGAAACTGAGTGGATGAGAATGGCTGAATAAGTTATGGTATATGAATGTTATGGAATATTATTGTTCTGTAAGAAATGACCAATAGGATGATTTCAGAGAGGCCTTGAGAGACTTACAGGAACAGATGCTGAGTGAAGTGAGCAGAACCAGGGGATCATTATGTACTTTAACAACAATGCCATATGATGATCAATTCTGATGGACAGGGCTCTTTTCAATAATGATGTGAGAGCCATCTGCATCCAGAAGGAGGATTCTGGGGACTGAATGTGTCTCACAATATAGTATTTGCAACTTTTTGTTATTGTTGTTGTTGTTGTTGTTTTCTTTCTCATTTTTCCCTTTTTGATCTGATTTTTCTTGTGCAATATGATAAATGTGGGAATTGATCATCACATAATCTTCTTGTTGCTGTGTAGAATGTTTTCTTGGTTCAACTCACTCAGCATCAATTCCTGTAAGTCTCTCCAGGCCTCTCTGAAATCATCCTGTTGGTCATTTCTTACAGAACAATAATATTCCATAACATTCATATAGCATAACTTACTCAGCCGTTCCCCAACTGATGGGCATCCACTCAGTTTCCAGTTCCTTGCCACTACAAAAAGGGCTACTGCAAATATTTTTGCAAATCTGGTCCTTTTCTCTTTTTTATGATCTTTTTGAGAATAGACCAAGTAGTGATACTGCTGGATCAAAGGGCAAGCACAGTTTGATAGCCTTGGTATAGTTCCATATTGCTTTCCAGAATGGTTGGATCAGTTGACAACTCCACCAACATTGTATTAGTGTCCCAGTTTTCCCACATGGCCTCTAACATTTATCATTATCTTTTCCTGTCATCTTAGCCAATCTGGGAGATGTGTAGTGGTACCACAGTTGTTTTAATTTGCATTTCTCTAATCAATAATGATTTAGAACATTTTTTCATGTGACTAGAAATGGCTTTAATTTCTTCATTTGAAAATTGTCTGTTCATATCCTTTGACCATTTATAAGTCAGAGAATGGTTGTATTCTTATAAATTTGAGTCAGTTCTCTGTATATTTTATAAATTAAGCCTTTATCAGAAACCTTGGTTGTAAACCCGCCCCCCCTCGCTAGTTTTCTGCTTCCCTTCTACTCTTGGCTGCATTAGTTTTGTTTGTACAAAATCTTTTTCATTTAATGTAATCAAAATTATACATTTTGCATTTCATAATACTCTAGTTCTTCTTTGGGCATAAATTCCTTCCTTCTCTGTAAATCTGAGGGGTAGACTATCCCTTATTCTCCTAATTTCTTATCGTATCCTTCTTTAACTCTAAATCATGAATCCATTTCAACCTTATCTTGGTACAGGATGTTAGGTGTTGGTCAATGCCTAGTTTCTGCCACACTAATTTCCAATCTTCCCAGCAATTTTTGTCAAATGGTGAGTTCTTTTCTCAGAAGCTAGAAACTTTGGATTTATCACACACTTGATCTCTATAATTGTTTGAGTATTGTGTCTTGTGAACCTAATCTATTCTACTGATCCAAATGGTTTTGATGACTTCTGCTTTATTATATGTTTTTTTTGGTCTGGGATAGGTGGGCTACCTTCATTTGCAGTTTTTCACTAATTCCCTTAAAACTCTTAACTTTTTGTTCTTCCAGATGAATTTTTAAATTATTTTTTCTAGTTTTGTAAAGTAATCTCTTGACAATTTAATTGGTAAGGCACTGGATAAGTAGATTAATGTAGGTATTTTTCCAATTATTTAAATCTGATTTTATTTGTGTGGAAAGTGTTTTGTAATTTTGCTCATATAATTCCTGAATTTCCTTTGGTAGATAGATTCCCAAATATTTTATGATATCAACAATTATTTTGAATGGAATTTCTCTTTGTATCTCTTGCTATTGGATTTTGTTGGTAATGTATAAAAATGCTGAGGATTTATGTGGATTTATCTTGTATCCTGCAACTTTGCTAAGGTTGTGAATTATTTTCTAATAGCTTTTTATTAGAGTCTATGGGGTTCTCTAAGAATACCATCATATCATCTGCAAAGAGTGATAATTTGATTTCCTCATTACCTACTCTAATTCCTTTAATCTCTTTCTCAATTCTTATTGCTAAAGTTAACATTTCTAATAGAATATTGAACAATAATGATGATAGTGGACAACCTTGTTTCATCCCTGATCTTATTGGGGTTGCTTCTGGCTTATCCCCATTGAATATAATACTTGCTGGCAGTCTTAGATAGATGCTACTGATCATTTTAAGGAAACTCCATTTATTCTTATGCTCCCTAGTGCTTTTAATAGGAATAGATGTTGGGTTTTGTCAGATGCTTTTTCTGCATCAATTGACATAATCATATGATTTCTGTTAATTTGGTTATTGATATAGCCAATTATGCTAATGGTTTTCCTAATATTGAACCAGCCCTGTACTCCTGGTATAAATCCTACTTGGTCATGGGGATAAATTGCTGTAATCTCTTTGCTAATATTTTATTTTTATTTAGGATTTTTGCATCAATATCCATTAGGGAAATTGGTCTATAATTTTCTTACTCTGTTTTGACCTTACCTGGTTTAAGTATCAGCACCATATCTGTGTTATAAAAGGAATTTGGTAGGACTCCTTCTTTCCCTATTTTCACGAATAATTTGCATAGTATTGAAATTAATTGTTCTTTAAATATTTGGTAGAATTCACTTTTACATCCATCTGATCCTGGAGTTTTTTTCTTAGGGAGTTCATTAATAGCTCATGCAATTTCTTTTTCTAAAATGGGAGTATTTCAGTAATTTATTTCCTCCTCTGTTAATCTGGGCAATACATGTTTTTCTAAATTATTCATCTTTTTCACTTGGATTATCAGATTTATTGGCATACAACTAGGCAAAGTAGCTCCTGATTACTGCTTTGAGTTCTTCTTCATTAGTGGTAAGTTTACCCTTTTCATTTTTGACACTAATTTGATTATTTTCTTTCCTTTTTCTAATCAAATTAACTAAAGATTTATCTATTTTTATTGTTGTGTTTTTCATAAAACCAACTCTTAGTTTTGTTTATTCAATAGTTTTCTTACTTTCAATTTTATTAATTTTCCATTTTATGTTCAGAAATTCAAATTTGGTATTTAATTGGAGGTTTTTAATTTGGTCTTTTTCTAGCTTTTTCTAGTTGAATACTCAATTAATTGATCTTCTCTTTCTCTATTTTATTCAAACAGGCATCTAGAAATATAAAATTTCCCCTAAGAGCTGTTTTGATTGCATCCCATAAAATTTGGCATATTGTCCCATTATTGTCATTCTCTTGGATGAAATTATCAATTGTTTCTATGATTTGTTGTTTCATCCACTCATTCTTTAGGATAGATTATTTAGTGTCCGATTAATTTTTGGTCTATTTTACCCCAACCCTTTATTATCTGTAATTTCTATTGCATTATGATCTGACAAAGTTGCATTTATTATTTCTGTCTCTCTGCCTTTGATTTTGAAGGTTTTATGCCCTAATACATGGTAGATTTTTATGTAGGTTCCATGTATATTCCTTTTTATCCCCATTCAATTTTCTACAAAATTCTACCATATCTAACTTTTCTAAAGTTTTATTTGTCTCCTTAACTTCTTTCTTGTGGTTTGATTTTTTGTGAGTGTGTGTGTATGTGTGTATGGTTTGATTTCTCTAATTCTGATAGAGTGAGCTTGAGATCCCCCACAAGTATAGTTTTGCTATCTACTTCTTCTTGCAATTCTCAACTTCAAGGACAATCCTTTTAATAGTTGTTGCTGTCTGTGACTCAATTCCAAACCACACAGAATGAATGACATACTCTTAGAGCAGAGATACCCAGTTCCATATAGGAGCAGGATGAAGGGGCATGTTCCATCTGTCATTCTATATGCTCCTGGGATTTCCTTAGATGGCTACAGTTTGCCATAAAGGACATGTTCCTATCCCAATCTTTTATTCAACTACAAAACAAAAAAAAATTTATTTTATTTACCTTTGTAATCATCAGCAAAACTTTAAATAAAAAGAATACTGTCAGGATAGTGATAGTGATTGCCTGTTTCTATCTAATGCCATAAAAAGAGATTAAAATGAAATTTAAACAATGACAATGATGATGGTGATGATTATAGCTAGTATTTAAATAACATTTTCAGGTTTACAAAGTGCTTTATAAACACTATCTCATTTGATCCTATAACAATTCTAATGCTATTATCCCCACTTTACAGATGAGGAAACTAAAGCAGGTAGAGGTAAAGTGACTTGGTGAGGGTCATACAGCTAGTATATGTTTTAGAACTCATTTGAATTCAGATCTTTCTGTCTTCCTGTTCAGTACTCTGCACTGCAGTGCCACCCCCAGATGCCTCTGGGTAGTAATGGTAGTTGAAAATCTACCCACCTTGAAAGCACAAGTTAAATATCACCTTCTCTAGTAAGACTTCCCTGATGTTCTACACCATCCATTAACACCAGTAATCAAGGCTCTCATCCTTCAAACAAATCTGCATTTGTAACTCTCTAATGCAGTTGCCATAGAATGCTGAGCAAAGGCATGGGAATGTTCTAATATGGACTGGACTCACGATTTGTTCTAATATCTACTGGACTCATGATTTGTTCTAATACAGACTGGGCTCATAATTTGTTCTAATATGGATTGGACTCATGATTTGTTCTAATATAGATTAGACTCACGATTTCATTAGTATAGAATAGAGCAACTCTCTAACAAAGCTGCTAATCACTTAAGTTACCATTGTTTTGAGTTATTTGGGACTAATAAGGGGTTAAGTGACTTTCCAGGATCATACCATCAATATTTATTCAAAATTGCCAGCAACTCTCTAACCATACTGCTTATTCTACTTGATGGTGATGAAAACCATTTTTCTTCACCCCATCTTATTCAGGACCTATATTTGCATTGAAAAGTGGTTTTTTCACTTCCTGCCACTTTTCTCCAATATAGCAAGTTAGTTCTAATACAGTTCTCCAAATCAGCAAGTTAGCTGAACTGTCAGAAACCTGCTTGCTCCAGAAGTGGAGGCGGGTTGTGTGGAAGGCAGGAGTGCAATGGAGATCAGTGGGAGCCTGGAAGCCCCCTTGGCTTGCCATGTTTCACAGCCACTTGGGGAAGAAAATAGAGAGAGAAAATTAAGAGTTTGGCCTTCACGCTAACATTGACTTATATTTTGTGCCCTGGGGAGGCTTATAAAGTACCTCCCCATTTTGCAAATAAGGACCTTGGGGCCCAGAGAGGTGAAGTCAGTTGTCCAAAGTCATCCAACTAAGAAGTGACTCAAAACCAGATCTCCCTTCAATTTGAATCAGTATTTATTACTATAGCATCCTTTAACTCACACATTGGGTCTCTAGAAGGTAACTATAACTCCTACATTTTCAGATATGTTGGCTTAAAAACTAGAGTGCACAAGCCCCCAGGGGTAAGCTCTCCTTTATCAGTAAGCCAGGAGACACAATTAACTCAAAGCAAAGTAATTTACTAAACTGGCATAGTAAGAATAGTATCTATAAAACTTCCTCCTATTCTGCTCCCTCAAATGGGGCATTCTGTCCCACAAATACATATAACATGCTTTAAAAGAGCGGGCAAAAACATGTAGTACATTAGCACTATGCAAAGTGCTACTGTGGAAGTTACACAACAATAAAAAAAAAGATCTCAAGAACTCACATTTTGCTAAAAGGTCATCCTGTAAAACTATAATTTAATTAGGCAAACATTTATTAATCAACTACTGTGTGAGGTGATGAGGATACAAACATCTCTGCCCTCAAGGAACTTATATTGCACTGAAAAAAGAGGAGGAAATGAGCATGTATTAAGTACCTATTATATGCCTGGTACTTTGCTAGGTATTAAAAATATTATCTCATTTAAGGGGAAATAACATGTACAAGCTATCAATTCAATTCAACAAGCATCTTAAATTGTGTGTTCTGTGCCAGTTACTGGCTGGGGATATGAAAGATAACCTCAAATAGTAAATATGAAAAATAAATAAAACCCCAAATAATCCTTATCCTCAGTGAGCTTATATTCTGTTGAGAGGGTGGGCAAAAACAAGTAAAGCATGTAGATAACTATATACAAATAAATATATTTTTAAAAATATTGGTGGTTGAGGAACAAGTGTTTAAGGAATAACTGGGAACATCATGAAGGACACCTAAAGAGAGCCTTGAAGCCTGCTGGCCATTTCCACAAGTGGAGAAAAAGAGGATGGGGGATGCTCTGTGCAAAAGGATGGAGGCAGCATAGGGTATCCTGCATTAGGAAACCACTTTATTTTAAACACTGGGTCAGTGGAGCATAATGTATGATGAATCTGACAAGATGGAAGTGGAAAGAGACTCAGGCCAAATGGAGCAATCTGGATGTTATTATTGACAGGCAATAGGGACTCATCAAAGCTTCTTGAGCTGGAGAAGGACACGATCACAAGTGTGATTTAGGAATATCCCTTTGGCAGCTGTATGAAAGATGGGATGGGAGACTTCTCAGGGCACTCTTGCAGTAGGGAAGATGAGGAGGGCATGGGTTTGCGTGTCTGTGGTAAGAATGAAAAGAAATGCTAGAGATATTGGAGAATAGAGTCACACAGGAAAAAGAAGTAAACACAAAGGGATGTGTGTGTGTGCATGTGTATGTGTGTTTGTGTTTGTGTGTGTGTGTGTGTGTGTGTGTGTATGTGTGTGTTTTACTGACCTTATAATTCTACTGTTATGAGGACTCCCAGGCAAGAAATTTGCTCCACCATTAACGGTCAGCCCCTGTCTGCACCTCCATCATGGAGCATCTCTTAAGACATCGAGAAGTCGTACAGCCAATATGAACTTGAAGCCAGATCTTCCTAATTCTGAAACCAGCTCTCTATCCACTACACAACACTGCCTTTTATATACAAAGTATTTACTTTATATACAATTTATATACATTATATATAAATTTATATACAATTTTATACACTTTATTTATATACAATATATTTTATATACAAAGTAATTGAACATCATTTCAAGGAGGATAAGTGTGAATAAGAGAGCCACCAGGAAGGACTTCATGGAGGAGGTGGAACTCAGGCTGGTCCTAGAAGGAAGCTGGGGTTCCTTGTACATTCCTCTTTCTCTTTCTGTCTTATCCCTCCACTTTAGAGTGGGACCTTGTGCCATTTGAGGCAGGAGCACATCTGTGGGAAGAAGAAGGGTGGCAGTGGTACCCTTTACTAGACATCTGTCCAAGCTGCATGAGTATTCTTTTATAAAGAGACTGGAGGTATTTTCAGCCCTTGCCTATAATTTTTTTTGAGGTAATTGGGGTTAAGTGACTTGCCCAGGGTCACACAGCTAGGTTGCCCTATTAAGCATTTCCAGGTCCAGTGGTGAACGTGGGTCAGCTTGCAGATACAACATGGATGTGGCTTTTGGTGCCTAAACTGAGCCATGTTTAGGATTGCTCATCTTACAACCCCGGCTTGGTTTGTTGATTTGATTCATCGTTTTCTGCAGAATAAGTCAGTTTGCTCTTCCTGCGGGCTGGGGCTCACTCATTACATTTTCTGTAAGAGAGGAAGCCCAGAGAGAGGGCCACAGCCCAGAGGCCACCTCTCACTTTGACTTTCTGCCTGTGACTCACAGCAGGGCTTTGATTGCTGGGAGCCGCTCTGGCCCCAGGCTTCTCACTATGCTCAGGCCTCTGGTCAGTTGGGCTGGTGTCCAGCCCAACTTCTAAGGATCTCTGCTCCATCAGGGAAGCTGATGATGTCAGAAGGAATAAGGAGCCATGGGAACCAACTCAGCCCCAGCGAAGGGGCTTCCAGTTCGGGCTGCTGGAGGATGGGCAGGGCTTGCAGATACAGGAAGTGCCAGGCCCTCTCTGGTCTGCCCCAGTCTGGTCTCATCTGGACTCTTGGGCTCAGGACTAGGATACCCAAATGTCCAAAAGATGGTGAAGAGTCTGGGTTTATGACCTCGGAGCCTAACTGCTCAAATATTTGAAGGGCTTTAATGTGGAAGAGAGGTTCTTTTTGGTCCTGGGGAAGAACCAAGGGCAGAAGAGAAGAGAGAGGTTCTAAAGATGCAAATTTAATCTGATTCTGGACTTATTATTCTAAACTACTAAAAATAAAAGCAGCAAGGCTTTCTTAATAGGTAGTGAGCTCCCTGTCATTGGAGCTCTGCAAGCAGAGGCTGAATGGCTGGCTGCTTGTTGGATGGGTTATGTGAAAGTTCTTTCTTGTCATGGATCCGAGGAGATAGTGCTGAGGTCACTTCCCACTCTTAAATGAGACGATCCTGTCAGTCTTTGAGGCTCTAGAAGGCACATTTGTGGGAGAGAAGGCGATTAATTCCCAATTTCCCTTCCCTGGGCAGAACACAGAACCTCAGGCCAGGGACTGGGAGAGCTCTCTGCAGAGCAGCCCCATGTGGGTCAAGAGTCAGAGAAGCTTGGCTGGAATCTCCACTCTGACCAGGGCTCAACTGGCCAGTAAAGCGATAGGCCAGCAGCTCCAACACTCACCAGTGAGGCGATGGATTCCCTGCTGGATAGAAGAATGGGCAGATGCCGGGAAAAAGAGAACTGAGAACTTAACTGTTTTTCCATCATGTCCAACTCTTCATGCTTCATGACTTCATTGGGGATTTTCCAGTGGCTTACTGGAGTGATTTCTTTCTCTAGCTTATTTTATAGATGAGGAAACTGAGGTAGACAGGGTTAAGTGATCAGCCCAAGATCACACAGCTACTAAATGTCTGAGGCAGGATTTCAGTTCAGGGAGATGAGTTTTCCCAACTCCAAGCCCAGCACTTGGTGCACTCCTGCTTTATTTAGCTACTCTGGAGCCACAGGATTTCAGTTCAAATCCTGCAACTATCACCCACTACTTGAGTGATTTAGGGCAGATCGCTTAGCTGTTCTTGTTCTATAAAATGAATGAGTTGTACTAAATGACCCCTGAGCCCAATTCTAGTTTTCATGATGCAAATGCCATTTTTATTTATTGTTTTGCCCTGAGAAGCTATAAACATCCTGAAAATAATGTATATACCATCCTAGTTTTCAACATAGTATTTGGCACATAGAAAATGGTCAATAAAGGCTTCCTTCCTTTCTTCCTTGCTCCCTCACTCACTCTCTCCTTTCCCCTCTATCTGTCTCTCTTTGTGTGTCTCTGTCTTTGTTTCTCTCTGTGTCTCTCTCTGTGTGTCTGTGTCTCTCTCTGTCTCTCTTTCTCTTTCCCTCTTTCTTTCCCTCTCCCTTCCTCTCTCCCTCTTTCTCTCTCTCTCTCTCTCTCTCTCTCTCTCTCTCTCTCTCTCTCTCTCTCTCTCTCTCTCTCTCTCTTTCTTTCTTTTTCTTTCGATTCTTTAGTAGGAACTTAATTTACAGAGTTGAGACAAATTGCCTCAATTCCTTGAGTCTAGGTTAGTCACATTTTCTAAGTTTCCATTGAACTCTCCTCCTGGAGCCTCAATGGGCCTTTACTGAAACTTGAGGGTTGCTTTGTTGGAGTGAGGGGTGGTCATCTCTTTTGGAATAATCCCTCAGCTATTCTTTAAGATAAAAGGATCATAGATTTAAAAAATTATTTTAATATATTTTAGAATAAGCTTTATTGCTATATTTCCATTTGGAGTCATAAACACGTCTCCAAAAATACCCATCAACTGCTTTTGCAAAATATTTTTGAGGAAAATGGATAAATGAATGAATTGATGATTTGATGAACAATTGATGAACAAAAGGGCATTTATAAAGCATTAAAGCAAAGATTTAAACTGAATTGGTTTTGTTTGTTTAACAACTTTCTAATTTAATTCCATCAAAAATTTCTGTTATCTCTTCTGATCATCTGTCTCTTGTCTAGTCAAGAATTTTCCCCCATTCATGATTGTGAAAAATGTTGTCTTCATTTTTTCTCTAGTTTGTTTATATATATGTATATATATATGTATATATATATATTTAAATCATGTATCCATTTGGAGTTTATTGTGGTATGGTATGAGATATTGGTCTAAGCCTAATTTCTGCCAGCTTTTTCTAGTTTTTCCAATAGATTTTGTCCAATAGAGTCCTTACCCCAAGATTCAGTGTCCAAGGGTTTATCAGGTCTGCTTCAGTCACCTGTCTCTGAATTTACTCACTATAATGTTTTTCTCATGACAAACAATACCACTTCAAGCCCCACCAAAGTCACAAAATCTCAGGGTTGGAAAAGACCTTGGGAGGTCATAAAACCTTATTAACCCTGAACAGGAATTCAGCCCCTGCTGGAAAGCACACCCTCTCCAAAGGCAGATTTTTGGCTCGTATTTCCAGAGTCTGGCCCAAGCCCTGGCTCTTGGAAGGTGTTTCATAGATATTGGTTAGATTGGATTAAGTAGCAGATTCACCACTAAGCTGCAAAGTCCCAAGTCCTTGAGTTACAGGGTTTTTCTCTCCATAGTATGAGAGAGTCAGGACATATGATCACTCCGGTCCTCTCTAGAGCTGTTACTCTATTTTCTGGGTGTGTCTCACTGGAGTTTATTTTTAGATGCAGGTGATGTGAAACAGCCCCATTAGTAGCAATGTTTTTTTCCGAATAATTTTCCTAACCAAATAATTGTTCTCGCTTCTCTAAAGAATTGTGGAAATGTGACTTTTGGTGACTAGTGGTTCTATCGGAGCTTCATTGCACTGGAGGGCAGGGCTCAAAGTCAGGGGCCTCCATGTGGAATTCTAGCTCTCCTGTTTGCTAGCCCTCCCTTCCCCCTCTTTTCCTCCACAGTAAAAGCTTTTTCTTGCCTCTTTTATTGTAATTTATACCATTCCATTTCTCCCTTTCTCAATCTTCCAGTACATTCACCTTAATTTAATTTTTTGATATTATCCCTTCATATTCAACTCACACCTGTACCTGCTGTGTATAGATATTTATTCTAACTGCCTCTAATAATAAGAAACTAAACTATAAGTAACTCTTATGAGTCACAAATATAATTTTCCCACATAGGACTATATAAACAGAGTAATGTTATTGAGTCCCTTATTATTTTCTTTTCCTGGTTATCCCCTTTGTGCTTCTGAGATCTGTATTTGAAAATCAGATTTTTTTTCTGAGGCAATTGAGGTTAAGTGACTTCCCAGGGTCACACAGCTAGGAAGTGTTAAGTATCTGAGTCAGATTTGAACTCCGGTTCTCCTGACTTCAAGGCGAAGATCAGAATTTCTATTCCCTTCTGGTCTTTTCATCATAAATGCTTGAAAGTCTTCTAATTCATTGAATGCTCACCTTTTCCCCTGAAAGATAATACTTCATTTTGCTCCATAGGTGATTCTTGGTTGTCATTCTAGCTCCATTGCTCTGTAGAATATCTATTCCAAGTCCTCCAAAACTCATAGGAATATTATTGCCAGATTTTGAAACCTCAAGATCAAAGAGAATATTTTACAAGAAACAAGAAAAAACCACATGCTGAGCTACAACTAGAATTGTACAGGATTTATTAACAGTCACAATAAAAGACTACAGGTCGTAGAATCATATCTACCAACAATCAAAAGAAGCAGGCCTGTGGCCAAAAAATCATATCCAGAAAAATTATCTATAATATTAAATGAGAAAATGGAATTTCAGTGGACTTAGATTTTCAGGGCTTTGTATCAACCTCAAACTTAATAGAAAATTTAACATTAGCAATATCAAAAATCAATTTCAAAGAATTCAACATGGATAAATTGTTTATTTTTTGCATGGGAAATTTATAACATGTTTTAAGATGGACATCAACAATATGATAGCGCAAAAGAAAGACTGGAGCAGAAGGTAAAAACAGAAATTATGTTATACAAATAAGGTGCAGAGGAAGAATAGAAATCGAGGCATTAGAATGGGAAGGAGGTTTCATAGTTCTGCAAACCTACTCACTTTGGAAATAATAGGCTAGGATTAATAGGCAACATTACATATATGCTATGAAGGGTAAAGTATCCTTCAAAATCTATAAAGAAATAAGAAGAGGGTTGAGCAGACAGGGAAGCACAGGATGAGGGAAGAAGACAAGGGAGGGGATCCATGGGCAGGGGGAAGTTAAGTCAATAGCAAAGCAAGTTAGGAGCAGAATTAAAGCAAAGGGTCAGCAGGGATAGGAAAGATGTGTATGTCTATGTGTGTAGGTACGTGTATGTATACATATATACATTATATATTATATATAAACATATATTTTATATATAGATAGAAATATATCCTTTCTTAACTATAGCTTTCTTTGGGGATAGTGGGGGGGATGAAAGAGGGGAACATAAAGTTACACAGCAGAGAAAAAAGAACAATTTACAAGGAAATAAATAAAAGATGGATATTCATGAAGATAAATTTTTCTACTAATAATATACTTTCTTTGATTTGTATATGCTGTTATATATTTGGAATCCTCCTTGATGTTTTGCTGGATACGTGAGAATTTTCTATTTTGTGGGAGGTTCTGAGCACCAGTGCAGTGGAACAAGCAAACACCAGCACCGGGATCCCTCCACATGCTTCAGCATAGACAGGGGATCAGGGAGACTCCAGCTCTAAGAACCCCTCATATTCTTCAGCACTGCCTGGGCAAACAGGCATTTAGGAGCCTAAACAAAACAGGCAGCTTCCTGTGACCAGACCACCAGTGATGCCCTGGGGAAACAGAAACACCTCACTGCCTTCAGCTCATCCCAAACATCCACACTAGGACTTCTGCTGCCAGACCACTTGGCCCCCAGAAGTTTCAGCCATCCCTCACTCCACCCCCTCAGGGGCAGCCCCACACAATTGGGTCCCCTCTGGACCTCAGGACAACATCAGCTCTGAACCTCAGGACAACCTCAGCAAGGCACTACATAAACAGCCAGAGCCTGTAACCACTGGCACGAGAAGCCTGAGAGAGTGTCCCTTCTACCCCAGGAGTAGAACTCAAATTTAAAAGAAAGGAAAAAAGATGAGCAAAAACATTAAAAAAAATTTTTTTTAAATTTGACCACAGCAAACTATTATGGTCACAGGGAAGATCAAAAGTCTCAAAAGAGACAACAATGTCAAAACACCTATGGGTGTGAGTTGAATATGAAGGGATAATATTTTAAAAAGTGAAATTAAGGGGTAAGAGAAGAATGTTCTGGAGAGGGATGGTGTATATTATCTGCCATAAAAAGGCAAGAAAAAGTTTTTACAGTGGAGGGGAAGAAGGGAAGGGAGGGGCAGTGAGCAAACCTTACTGTCATCAGAATTGGTTCAAAGAGGAAATAACATGCACACTTAATATGGATATAGAAAATCTATCTTGCACTGCAGGAAAGTAAGAGGGGAAGGAGTATGAGAAGAGGACGAGGGTAATAAAAGAAAGGGTTATTAGGGGAGGGAGTGGTCAGTAGCAAATTATTTTTGAGGAGGGACAATGTAAAAGGAGAGAGGAGATAATTAATGAAGGGAAATACAGTTAGCAATAGTCATTGTAAAAGGAATTTTGAAGCAAATTTCTCTGATAAAGCCTTATTCCTCAAGCATAGAGGGAACTAAGCCAAATTTATAAAAAACAAGAGCCATGTCCAAAATGAAAAATGATCAAAAGATGCGATCTATGCCCAAAGGGCCTTCAATCTAACAATATCACTACTAAGCATGAATCCTAAAAGAAATTTAAAAAAATTAAAAAGACTATATGTACAAAAATATTTGTAGCAACTCTCTTCTCAGGGTAAAATATTGAAAATTGAGGGGATGCTCATCAATTGAGGAATGGCTGAATAAACTTGGTATGAGATGATGATAGAATGTTATTCTTCTATGGAAAATGATGAGCAGGATGCTTTCAGAAAAAACCTGAAAAGTCCTCTTAGCAAAGTGGTATACTATATACTAAGTAACAGCAATATTCTGAGATGCTCTCTTTCTCTCTCTCTCTCTCTCTCTCTCTCTCTCTCTCTCTCTCTCTCTCTCTCTCTCTCTCTGTTTTTCTCTCTTTTATTTTTTTCAGGGTTTTTTAGGGTGGGAGATTTATGTTTTCTTTCACAACATGATTTATGGAAATGGTTTATAATTTGGTCTCTTAACGTGGGATGGATTAAGAGAAAGAATATGGAACTTAAAAGGTTTTTTTATTATATATTTTTATAATATTATCCCTTGTATTCATTTTTCCAAATTATCCCCCCCTCCCTCTACTCCCTCCCCCCGATGACAGGCAATCCCATATATTTTACTTGTGTTACAATATAACCTAGATACAATACATGTGTGTAAATACCATTTTCTTGTTGCACAATAAGCATTAGATTCCGAAGGTACATGTAACCTTGGCAGACAGATATTAGTGCTAACAATTTACATTCATTTCCCAGTGTTTCTTCTCTGGGTGTAGCTACCTCTGTCCATCATTGATCAACTGGAAGTGAGTTGGCTCTTCTTTATGTTGAAGATATCCACTTCCATCAGAATACATCCTCATACAGTATTGTTGTTGAAGTGTACAGTGATCTTTTGGTTCTGCTCATTTCACTCAGCATCAGTTGATGTAGAACTTAAAAGTTTTAAAAACAAATGTAAAAGATACTTTAAATGTAACTGGGGAAAATACAAAATAAATAAAGTATAAGGTGTATTTGAGGGAATAAAATAAGTAACTAGGTGCAGAAGGAAAGGAGAAGTAGAATGGGTTAAATTATTTTACAAAAAGAGGTGCAAAAAACCTATTACAATGAAGGGAAGGATGGGAAAGTGGGCAAAGGGCATTACTTGAGCCTTACCCTCATCAGTATTGGCTCAAAAAGGGAATAATACACACAATCAGTTGAATATAGAAATCTATCTTACCTGACAGGAAAATGGAAAAAAAAATTAAGTAAGGGAAGGGGGGCGATTGAAGACAGAAACCAATAGAAAGGAGGGCATATTGGAGGAGATGGTAGAAAGAAGCAAAGCACTGGTGTGGAAGAAAAGGATAAAAGAAAGAGAGAGGACAAACAGGAAGGAAAATGGGATAGAGGGAAAGACATAGTTAATAATCACAACATGAATGTGAAAGGGATGAACTCTCCTATAGAATGGAAATCACATAGTAGAGTCCATCAAAAACCAGAAACCTACAATATGTTGTTTACAAGAAACACACTTGAAGCAAAGAGACGTGTTGAATAAAGGAAAAGGGATGGAGCAGAACCTCTTAGCTGATATAAAGAAAACAAAAGAGGGGTGATAGTCATGATTTCAGACAGAGCAAAAGCAAAAATAGATCTAATTAAAAGAGATAAGGAAGGAAACTACATTAAAAAAAAAGAAACCATAGACAATGAAACACTATCAGTAGTAAACATATATGCACCAAATGGTATAGAATCCAAATTCTTTTTTTATATCTTAAATTTTTTATTAAGTTCAGATTTGGTCAGTAGTCCTAAGAATCTGAAAGTTTGTTGAATGTCCATTTTTTCTCATTTAATATTATAGAAAATTTTCCTGGATATGATAGTTTTGGTTGCAAGCCTAGTTCTTTTGATTGTCAGTAGATGTAATTCCAGGACCTGTAGTTTTTTCTATGATTACTAAGTCCTTACAATTCTAATTGTAGCTGTAGAGTATTTGATTTTTGTTCTTGTTTCTTGCAAATTTTTCTCTTTGATCTGGGGTTCAAAATCTAGCAGTAATGTTCCTATGTGTTTTCCATAAAGGATAGCATTGAGCTGGTGATCAGTAGATTTTTTCTACTTCTATTTTTCCTTCATAGCTTCCTGCCCCGAGAGAATTTATAGAAGAACTCAAAAAATAATTTTAAAATCAAATAGCCTTTGAGGAAAAAAAAACAAGAAAAACAAAATTATGAGAAAAAGTTAACCAAATGGAAAAGTAGATTACAGAGTCTCAAAGATGAAAATAACTCTTTGAAAATTAGAATTGTGCAAGAGGAATCCAGTGAAGCTTAAGACCAAGAAATAACAAAACAGATGATAAAGAATGAGAAAATAGAATGGAATTTGAAACATCTCATCAGAAAAATGACAGATCTGGAGACTAGGTCAAGAAAATATAAGAATAATTGGACTTCCTGAAAGTTGTGACCAGAAAAAGAGCCTTGACACAATAAAGCAAGAAATAATCCAAGAAAATTGTCTGGAACTGATAGAACATGAAGAGAAAGTAGCATTCAAATTCTTAAAGAAAAAGTTAAGTGAGTTACAGGCATTATAAAATGTGAAATAGATAATTTTGATTTTATTAAAATAAAAAGCTTTTGTCCAAACAAAACTAATGCAACAAACATTATAAGAAAAGCAGAAAGCTAGGAAACGATCTTTGCAGCAAATATCTCTGCTAAAGGTCTCATTTCTCATATGTATATAGAGAGACAAGACAATTCCAATAAAGTGTAAATGGAAAATGCCATCTACATACAGAGAGAAAACTAAAGAGACTGAATGTAAATTACCACATGCTATGTTCATTTTTTTTCTTTTTCTTCTTTTTATCTTTTTTCTCTCAAGATTTTTCCCTTTTGTTTTGATTTTTCTCTCCCTACATGATTCATAAGGAAATATTTTAAAATAAAATGAATGTACATGTATAACCAAAAAAATGAGACCTTTATCAGAGATATTTGCTGCAAAGATTGTTTCTAGCTTTCTGCTTTCCTTATACTGTTATATGTACCATTTATCACATTAAAAAGAGCCATTTATTCCTATTTTTGGAATGTTTTTAGTAGGAAACTGTTCATTATTGTCAAATAATTTTTCTGAATTATTGTTATATCCTATTGTTTCTGTTGATTTTTATAATAAACACAACTAAGATATATTTATTGTTTTCCTAATATTAAACTAAGCCTTTATTTAAATCCAAACTGATCATAATGTATATTTGTGATATGTTGTTTTAGCTTCTTTGCTAAATATTTCATTTAAATTTTTGCATCTCTGTCATTAGAGATCATGATCTATAGTTCTCTTGTTCTGTTTTGACAGGGAAGGGTTAGGAATAAATGAAACATACTTTGGGAATGGAGAGAAGATAGTGAAGAAAAAATTAAAATGGGAAAAAAGCGATAACTCAAAATAAATATGGAGGAAGAATATAGAAAAGAAAAATGAATAAAGAATGGAATGGAAGGGAATGAACAATTAAACAAGTATGAATAGTTTAAATTGACCCCAAATTAAAATGCTTGCACATAATTCTAAGAAAAATACTTGAAATACAAAGATTCATAAAAATGAGGCTGTGGCAAAATTTATTATTTTGCATATGACTGCACAAAATAAGCAGGTATGACAATTACGATTTCAGACAAGGTAACAGAAAAAATACACTAAATTAAAGGTGATAAAGAGAAAACTACATTTTGCTTAAAGGTAACATTTATTTCAGAATTTAATACCCTAATGTTATTTCAGAATATGCCCCCAACACCAAAGTTGGTAAATGCTTCAAGGAAAATTTAAATGAATTTTAAATGAATTATAAAGCCTCTCTTTATAAACAAGGTCTAGGCAGAGGGCATTATTCAGGTCTAGTTAACATTCATCAGGATGACTGTATAATATTTCTTTTGTAGGTTTTAATTAGCATCGATGGAGCCTTTTGCAGAAACATTATGTCCCCCTGGCTTGGTACTGATTCCAAGTGGCCACAAGTAAAGAAAAACTTCACTAAGAGGGAGGTCACGTGTCCCAAAAGTCAGCACCCCGTAGGGGACATCTGCTGCCAGCTATGCCCTCCTGGTAGGTATCAAATGCTAGAAAATTGCTCTTGGCATGCCAGGGTTTTTTTTTGTAAGATCCCCCTAATTACTCTTATGAGTGCTCCTCTTTTCCTGGCATAGTTTCCCTTGTTCTATGCCTCTTGGGACATACGTGACAGGAAAGTAGCCAGAAAGTAGGCTGCCTTGATTGTCCTAGGAAAAAACCACTGACTCCTCTGTATGCTTTCTAATGCCACTTGCCTCACTCTCCCCTCCAGAGTCAACTGGGTCCAGTGGCCAGATAGAGATCAGGGCGACCGGAAATGGCTCTGGACACAAGCTTGCCATCAGTGCTTAATGGCAGTTAGGGGGCAAAGAGTTCCAGATTTCAAGTCAGGAAGATCCCCATTCAAATTCAGCCTCAGTCCCTTGCTAGCTGTGTGGGCAAGTAATTCCATCCATTTATCTCAGTTTCCTCATCAGTAATAATAGCACCTATTTCTCAGAGCTGTTCTTCGAGTCAAAAGATATTTGTAAAGTATTTAGCCCTGAACCTGACACATAATAGATGCTTTATAAGTGTTAGCCATTGCTATTATTATTATTACTGTTATAAAGTGTTTAGTCCACTATCTGACACATAGTAGGTACTTTATAAGTGTTAGCCATTGCAATTATTATTATTACTGTTATAAAGTGTTTAGCCCAGTATCTGACACATAGTAGGTACTTTACAAGTGTTAGCTATTGCTATTATTATTATTACATTATAAAGTATTTAGCCTAGTACCTGACACATAGTGGGTGCTTTATAAGTGTTAGCCTTTGCTGTTATTATTATTATTACTGTTATGAAGCATTTAGCCCAGTACCTGATACATAGTAGGTGCTTTATAAATGTTAGCTATTGCTATTATTATTATTATTATTATTATAAAGTGTTTAGCCCAGTACCTGACACATAGTGGGTGCTTTATAAATGTTAGCCATTGCTATTGCTATTATTATTATTACTATTACTTGCTCCCTTTTCAGGATTATTACACATACCTATCCCTCATGCATGGTATGTTCCCGACAGCTTAGTTTTCCTGCTTTTTCCTAGTTATGAAATTCAGTTTCCTGCTTCTATGACTTTGTAGGTTGACCCCTATCCATGGAATACTCTGTAACCTTCTGGAATTCTTAGCTTCATTCCCATGTCACCTCTTACAGGAAGCCTTTCCTGATTCCCCTCCTCATCCCCCAGTTATGAGCAGTTCCCTTCACTGAAATGACTTAATTATTTACTTGTTTGTGTGCAATGTACCCATCCCAGTGGACCATAAGCTCCTTGAGGGAAGGAATAATTTTGTCCTCATCTTTGTATCTCCTCTGCCTAGCACATAACAGGTGCTTAATAGATGCACTCATCTCAACTGAATCCACTTGAACCCAATGTCTGCCTGCCTTCTCAAGATGGCCAAAGCACTAGGGGAGGGAGTGCCCGAGTTCCTGCTACTGTCTTCTGCTGTTGATGAGTCACAGTGAAGTGTGGGAGCCTCTGCCTTCCCTTTGTGGCCCAGCCCCTCCCCCCCAATAAAGCTAAACAGGCAGCAAATAGGGTCTGGCCAGAGTGAGGGTGCAGAGGGGATTTGCATTTTCCATCCAAGTGGCAGAAATACCACTGACAGCCATACCCCGGTGCTGGTTGCAAAAAGCAACCTGGCAGGGACAGGAAAGCCTGCAAGGAGCAGCAATCAATTAGAAATGCTGCGAAATGCAAATATGGCAGCAGCTTTTGAAGGAGGAGGGCAAAGAGAGCTCCAGCTTAGAACAACAGGGGCCCTCCCAGCAGCTTCATGGGGAAAAGACAGGAAGACCATATGGGTCAGAGCATTAATATGGAGTGAGAGTCTGAGGGCTGAACGTTCCTAGGCCTCAAAGGGCTTCCTAGTCCACTTGATTTGCTGATTCTGGAGTCAGAGGTTCTAAGCTCAATTCCTGATATCAGTGCTTACTCCTCTTGCTTTGGGAAACTTCTCTTGCCTTTCAGTGAGAATCCCTGGCACCTGTAACTCTGTGATCCAGGAAAAGCATTTCATTGCCCTGAGCCTCAAGTTTTCTCCCCTGTAACATTAGGGGGCTCCTAACTTCTGCCTGTTCTCACTCCCAGCCAGCAGTGAGCCAGCTGTCCTGCGGTGGGATTGTGGGATTAAAAGACCAAAGCCTTTGGAGAGCTTCAGCCACTTTGGGTAGACACAGCTGCTCTTAATCGGAGTCTTCCCACAAGTGCTGGACAGCTCCTGGGGGCTTGTTGTACGGTGGAACTAGACAGGCTCTGACCTGCTTTTCAACCCTGAAAGTCTTCTTTGAAGGGGGACTTGGCTCTCTGAGACTGGGGGGAAGCGGAAAGGATTGGCAGGAGAATGAGCGTGTAAGAGAACTCTGGGAAGTCTTTGAGCAAGAACAGTAACAATCACTGTAATAACGCCCATGTTGAAGGTACTCTCAATACCTTCTTGAGTAGGTTATTATCCCCATTTCATAGAATCTGTGTTATTATCCTTATTTGACATAGGGGAAACTGAGGCTGATTGAGGTGATGTTACTTGTCCAGGGTCACACAGCTGAGCCACATCTACAGAACAGGAGTAATACTACCCACAGTTCTACCTCTCCAGCCGGTGGTGAGGCTCAAATGGGAAAATCTCTGAAAAGTACTTTACAAATGTCCATTGATCTTCTTTGTCCTTCCCTTCAGAGGGGTCTTCCTGGATTTCTCCAATTTTAGAAGGTTGAGAAGCATTTATCAGGCATTGTGCTGAGCACTGAGGATATAAAAAAGGCAAAAACACAGTCCTTGCCCTTGAGGAGCTAGCAGTATAACGAGGGAACAACCTGGACACAACTCCATGCATACAGGAGAAATTGGAAGTCATCTCAGAGGCAAGGGGCACACGGGGGGCCAGGAAGTGGCTCTCACGGAAGGCAGGATTTGACCGAGTCTGGAAGGAGGCCATGGAAACTGTAGCATTTGTCATTTCTTTGTCAGAGTAGGAAGAGGCCTCCAAGGCCAGTGAGCCCAATTCCAAACAAGATCCCCCTCTATATTGTGTTTGATAAATGCTCCTCCAGACTTTGCTTATAAACTCCTAAAGAGGGGGAGCTCACTAGATTGCCTCACTATAAGAGGGAGTGCTATAGCTCACCTCCATCCCAACAGGCTATCCTCTGGCCAGGGGCCAAGACGGACTCATTTCTTCTCTGACCAGGACGGACTCATTCCTTCTCTGACCGTATTTTCAGTGGCGGGCTGAAGCTGGCTCATACTTGTCAGAATTGATTGTTAAATTTTCCATGTCCCTCCAGAAATGGGCAAATGCTGCAAATCAGGGCTTGTTTCGTTGTCTTGTTGAGTGTCTAGACTTAAGAAAGTGGCGAAGATGCTGAGAGTGCAGATTAAGCCGGAAAGTGTGAAATGCATAAATTGTTTTTGAAGGTCCGGCTGTTAAATATTTCCCAGCACAGCATTGCAAACTCTCCTCTGCTCTTGGACAGGCACAAAGAAAGTTTCTGACTGCAAGGAGGCCGGGGGCCAGCCACAATGCACCGGATGTATACCTGGGGAGGATTACACAGACCAACCTCACTATCACAATCAATGTCTACGGTGTGGCCTTTGTGATAAAGAACACGGTGAGTCAGTCAGGGCCAGCTGAGCTGCCCACAGTGCGTGCCAGCTGGTGCAGAAAAATGTTCTTTAATGTCTGTGATGCACAGAGTGCCACATTCCGTGTGCCAACAGGCCCTGCTGACAGTCGACTGTGGGGAGGGGCAGGAAGAGGGAAGGTCAGAAGTGGCCACAGGTAACCAAGGTCAGGAGGGACGATGAAGGTCAGAGTTTCGATGCTCTTCAGTCTGTCTTCATTAAAATAAATAATCAGCTGCTCAGTGATGGGGGGGGGATGAGCCAGAGGAGAGCCAACAACTAGGGGATCCAAGAAAGTCCACGAAGGGAGAGCATTGGGGAGGAGAGTTACAAGAAGCATGCAGGGGCACCCAGAATGTGAGAGACAAGGGACTGGGCCCAGGACAGGGAGCCTGGCTACCAGGAGGAGACAGGAGGGCCTGGAAAGACCCTGCAGACAAGGCTCCCCCTCTGGGGGACAGATGATGCTCCAGAGGGGCCCAAGGGACATAGCTTTTCCCTGAGCTTGTGAGTCCCATTCAGACAGCTCAGCAGTAGCATGGCCTGGCCCACAGGACCACACCAGGAAATAGAGACACAGCTCAGACACAGGGAAGAGTTTCCCAGAATCCCTGCCCCCCGGAGCCCAGTTCCTGTCATCTGGCCTGACTCTCCTCTCTTTCCCTCTGGTTTAGCTGTTTCCCAGACCATCTTCATGTGCTGACTATGGGTAGTTCCAGCAAGAGATAGAGGCTCGTGCCCTCTTCAGAGCGTGGAACCGCCTTGGCACTAATCTCAGGAAAACAGACTATAACAGAGAAGGTCAGGGTAACAGCAGTCAGTCAATCAATCAACAGGCATTTTTAAGCACACAGTAGATGCCAGGTACTGCACTGTGCAGTGGGGACACAGAGAAATGCAAAGCAGTCTCTAGCAGCTAATATGTATGTATACATGTGTGCACATACACACCTGTATGTGCAGGTATATAAATGTGTACACACAGAACCGATGCAATAGAGTGATGAAGCTAGGGCGTATATCAGCTGGAGAGCTGGGGGGCAAACCCAGGAGGTCAGAAACTACATCCTAAGGCACAAAAACTGCAGAATGCTCCTCTCAGCCTTATTCTAGACTGCCTACAGGCTCCAAAAGTACTGATTATCATTAGAAAGGACTCAGAGACCTGGCTCAGCTCTCCCCTGATTTGAGCCTAGGATTGATCACCTCCCAGGGTGAGAACAAACATGAGACCACATCAGTTGTCCAGGGAGTAGAGGATTATTCGGGCCTCCTTTTTCATTCATGTGCACCCACATTCCTCACTGGGCTGCAAAAGGTTGGTGATTAGTTGCTCCCCCACCCTAGATTTCAGTTTGGGGGACATCCTCCACTCATCCCTCTAGTTCACTCATTTAGCCCCTAGTCTGCCCCTGCCTTCAGCTTAAATGGGCTGACCTGAAGTATTAGTCTCCTTCTTGGCCTCCTTGTCTCCAGCCTCTCTATAAACTGCTATAGTGATTTTTTTCCCTGAGGCAATTAGGGTTAAGTGACTTGCCCAGGGTCACACAGCATTGTGGTAAGTGTCTGAAGTCACATTTGAACTCAGGTCCCCCTAAATTCAGGGCTGGTGCTCTATCCATTGCGCCACCTAGCTGCCCCTGGGTTTCTTACAACCCAGACATGACCTGCCTCTATAAACTCCCTATATCACATATAAGAGCAGACTGAAAGTTCTTAGTTTGCAGTTTAAAGTTTATCACAGTCTGGCCTCTGCCAACCTGCTCACACATCACTTACCTCCACGCTCTTCACAGTCTAGCTCTGTCTCCCTTTGTTCTGGTTCCCCTCTCATATTTAGACCATTCTTCACCTCTGCCTCCCAGAATGCACAGCTTCCTTTCCCACTCTGTTCAGGGGCTCCCTGTTGCAGGAAGCTTTTCTTTATTCCTTCAGCTTTTAGGGCCAGCTTTTCTAAGGTTATCGTATGTCATGTCCCATATACTCCCATGTATGCACAAATCATCTCATCCATTTGAATGCAGACTCCTTGTGAGCAGGGAATGTTTCAGTATTCGCACAGTACCTGGCACATAGTAGGCTCTTCATAAATGCTTATTTATTGATTGGCATGGAGAGAGAGGGAAAAGTTATGTTTTTTAAGAGTTATTATATTAAAGTGGAATTCTATTACTAATAATATTATTAATAATACATATTATAATATGTTAATAATTATTAATAATATCTATTCATAGATTCACTTAATTTGGCAAATATTCATATTTGCATCTACTATATGTAAGCATATAGTGCTAGATGCTGGGGTTACAAAACTAAAAGGTGCCTTAGTCCCTGCCTGTAAAAAACTTACACATATCCTACCCTGAGTGATACAACATTGCATGAGATGAAACAGGAGAGCAATCCAGACAGAATTCTCTAGGGATATTTCAAGAGGGGGAAATGACATCCAGCCAAGAGGAGGTAATGCTCAGCTAAGCCCAGAAGCAAGAGGTCAGAGGTTCTGTGGATGGGCCACTTCTTGGGCTAAGGGATGGGCTGCAGCCACTTGGCAAGGGAGGGTGGTAGGGTGTGTCCCAGCAGGCAGGGGAAGGAGCCAGGTTAGGGAGAGCATTAAATGCCAAGGAAAGAGACAATAGGTATCTATTGGAGATGTTTGAGTAGAGCAGGGCAAACCTGGTGAGAAGATGGGATTAGTAGACTGTCAAAAGACATTTCAGATCACAGTGATAAACCCTGAAAATTTCTTTTTAGGCTCGGAAATCCGAAAGAATTGTACCACTATTCACAATGTGATATGTGGATGCCCCAAGAACTTTTTCTGCAACACTCCTGTGTGTAACCTTTGTTTCCCCTGTACTCAGTAAGTTTGATGTTTTTTTATCTGGGTCTAAAATAGTCTGGGTGTGAGTTCTCTAGGGGAGCCCACTGGAGACAACCCTCTAGTACAGGAGAGCACAAAGTGGAAGCCAGGACCCTCGTTTTCAGTCCTAATCAAGCCATTCTCCTTTCTGGGTCTGTCTCCTTCTCCCTGAGAGATTTCTAGAAGATGATCTCGCCGGCATTCTTCTCATAGATCCCCATGATCCTAACTTGTGTAGTGAGGCATAGGATATTATACAAGTGCCCCATCTTCCCTAAGTGGTGTGGCAGGGAAGGAAAATGCTTCCAAGAGATTCTGAGGTCAGCTCCATCCTCTAAAAAGGCCCTGAGGTAACAAGGTGAGAAACAGGGCCTGCTGGGACAAGGAGGGGGATGTGCAAATTCAACTCCTTTAACTCCAGATTCTCCATCCTAGCCACAGTCACTACCATATCCTTCCCAATTCTAACTCTCTGCATAAACCCCGACCCTCAGCTGCTTTTACCTAGAGACTTACCCCCCGAATCTCTTACAATGCTTCCTGGCATTGTAAAGAATATGATGACTACCCCGTTATTATAATTGTGAATGTGAGCCTCACGAGGGCAGGGACCGCTATGCTTTTGCTTCTATCTCCAGCACTTAACATAAAGTAGTTGCTTTATAAATGCTCGTCAAATGATGGACTGATTGAATAAGAAACTTACTTCTGGGAGGTCCTGAGGAGCGGTGACGGGGGAGGAAGGAAGATAAAGAGATAGGAATGATCTGGGTTTTGCCATTGTAGCCCCAATGCCTGGAACAGAGTAGCTACGGTTAACATATTCTCAGTGACCTAATAAACTTTTATAGGTTTAAGATTCCATTAAGGAACAGGTTGGGGAAAACCCCACAACTATCCAGTCCCGTCAGATCTTTGACTATCAGTAAAGTGAGGAGGCATAGATAATTCCCATCTTGCCAAGTCGGATACCCTATGATGCTCGCACCTCCTCCCCCCTCCAGGTGTGCACATGGCGTCCTTGAGGAATGCACTGAGGCCAGAGATGCTATCTGCCAGGCCCAAGGTAACGGAGCTCTTTCTATTTGTCTTTTCCCTCCATGTCTCCCATCCACAAGAACAGACTAGGAAGAGGCAAGATTGCACCAAAATCTGAAAGGGAGGAGGGAGCATTTTGGAGCTGGGTTGTTTCAGGAAGAAGCTTGTTTTGCTTTCTACAGACCCTCAGGAGGATCCCACTGTGGGTCCTAACCTGTCTTTCTTAAATCCCAGAGAATAAATCGCTCTACTTCCTGTTCCTGTTGCTGCTGCTGCTACTAATCCCGGCTATAATCCTTGGCATTATTTATTGTAAGTTCTTTCTTTTTTTTTTTTTTTTTTTTTTTTTTTTTACATTGTCCCTGGAGAGGATTGAGATTATTATTAATTACATAATAATAATGATAATAACTGACATTTATATTCTGATAGGCTTGGTGGATCAGACTCCCTGGACTTGGACCAATCATGCATGCTTATTGAATGGGTGACCAGGGCTTTTTTTTTTTTTTTTTAATTAATTAATTTTTTTTTAGATTGATAAAAAGGTTTATTACGGGGTTTGGAAGTAAAGTTAAAGTCTAGTTAGTAAAAGGTGAAGGTAAAGACAAAGGGGCACCGGAAATAGGATTCCAGTGGACAGAGGTCCTTAGCAGCCAGGCGTAAGGCTGCCATGTTAGGAACCTCTGCTGACCAGGGATTTTTTAACCTTGCTGAGTCTCAGTTTTCTCATCTGTAAAATGGGCATTATCATTCCAGTCCTTAATTGCCTTCAAGTGGATGAGTGAGAGATTTTTATGCCAAATGCTTTCTCCACACTCTAAAGTTTTCTGGAGACCTCTGTTACTAGACCAGAAATTTGCTGACATCTGGACCACAGGGTCCTCAATCTAGTGACAATGCCATCACTTTAAAGATAAGAAAAATGAGGCAGGAATTTTATAGGATTTTAGGATCTTAGATTTATTTGGAGATAGAAGAGCCTTTGGAAGTACCCCTCTCATGTTACAATTCAGAATACTAGGGCTCAGAGAGAGTACATGTTTGGCTTAAGGTCACACAGCTTAGAAAGAACCAAGGGGAGGATTTGAATCCAGATTTTCCTGCCTTCAGGCCAGCAGCCTATCCACTGCACCATTAGACTAGACAATCCTATGGGGTTAGGAGGGTGGGAGGATGAGTCGGGGTTGGGTGGATGGCTGCAAATGAGGGGTGACCATTTCCCACATGCGAGCATTTGGAAATGGCCCAGGAAGACTATGTGATAGGTTAAGAGGAAGCTTTAGATTGGATCAGTGATCAGATGACAGAATTTGGGCCAATTTAAAAACTATTACCAAGAAGTCTTAGACATTATAAAATCAAGGACATTTGGAAATGCTGTGGAAAGCCTGGTGCTTTGAGCTCCCCAGGAAATGTCTCCCTCTCATCCCCTGTGGGAAAGATCTTCTTGTCTGAATTTTTGTATCCTGTAACAGAGGGATTGGCAGAGATGCTTTCCAATGGCCTTGTTGCCTTTTGCTTTGGTCTGTCTCGGAGATAATTAATTCTGCTGTCGTTTTAAAATATTTTAGATCGGAAAAGAAAGCACCAAAAGGATACCGATAGCTCAAAACCTGAATATAAGGTAGGTTTTAATTACTGTTAAAGGGCAGTCAAGAACTCTAGTCTTCAAACAATTCAGATGAGTCACAACAGGCTGGATGGACCACATTCTAACTAGGAAATACCATCTCAGTCTAGTGGCCAAGATCTTAACACACAACAAAAGTGGGGGACACTGGAGAAGGTTGGAGAGAGTATATACCAGGACAAAGAGTGAGTTTCATATTCCAAAAAAGTCTCAGGAAAGGGAGTTGAGATGTTGGAGACATAATGTCAGGATATGCTGAAGAGTTCTTTGAAACTTACTAGGTCAATACAGGGCTGAACTGGGCTATAGTTTGACCATTGAGTCTGTACTCCTATTAAGTAAAATATGAAAAAGCTAAACACCCTATCAAGTTCAGAAAGAGACAAGCTTAGAAGGGTGGGTGTGGGTTTGTATATACCCACATGTGTTTGCCTGAGTCTGTGTCTTTTTGGGTATTTGTGTGTGTGTATGTTTGTGTATGTAGATTTATCTATCTTAGAATCAATTATGCCAAGGCTGTCTATTTAAATGGTGACCCAAACTAAGTAACCTATGTATGTCTTTTAAGAATGAAACTAAATATATAATTATTATGGAATTAAGTGGAGGAAAGATAAGGAGAAGTAAAGATAGCACATACCATTATGTAGAAGAAGGAGTAGAAAGGATTCTTTCAGATTTTTTAAAAGTCTTTTTGTTAGGTAGAACAGAATCTTAGAATCTCAGAGCTGAAAGAGCATTGAGTTCAAGTTATACTTGATCTAGGATCCCCACTCTACCATGCAGCCTCTACTTGAAACCTTTGGGTTAGTTCTAAAAGTTAAGAAAATTTTCTTTATATAATGACTAGCTCTTTCGACAATATCACCCACTTCCTGGTTCTGTCCTTTGAAATCAAGAAGAACAAGTCTAATCTACCTTGAAGGCTTTCCTCCCCAAAATCTTATTTCTTCTCTGGTAAACATCCTCATTTCTTCAGTAGAATCATTAGAAGTTGACTGTGACTTTCCTCCTCTGGATGCCTTCTAATACCAGTTTCTGGTGTGTCTTTTCTAAAAGATCATTCCTGTTAAACACAGTATTCCACACATGGTACGACCATGGTAAAAGATAGATGGATCCAATTCTCTTGTTCTAGACACACTTCTATTAATCTGGGCTAGAGTTGCATTAACTTGAAGCTATCATACCAACATTTTCATTCATTAAGTTTGTGGTCCACCAAAATTCCCAAATCTTTTTAAAGTAAACATCTGACAAGCTCCAATTCCCTTATCCCTCACTTGTGATTTTGGCTTTTATTACACCTAAATATAGAACCTTTCATGTAGTCCTACTGAATTTTGTCTTCTCAGATTTTGTCCATCATTCTAGCTGGCTGAAACCCTTTGGTGCCCTAATTCTTGTTATTATTCACTGTCTTAGCTGTCCCTCCCAGGTTTGGGTCGTCAGAAAATTTGACAAAAATGTCATATTTCCAAGTTAGTTATAAAAGTGTTATATATTCATGACCAATGAACAAATCAGTTTTTAAAAAGGTTTTTAATATATACTTGCTAAGTATTGTGTGATATATCGAATAATAGGAATAAAATTTAAAAAGTTACCCTTCCCTCAACAAGCTTATGTTCTAATAGTAAAGACAGCTCACATAGGAAATGGTGTCCAGGAGATATCATCTGAAGGATGGAGGCTTGATCCATAGGCCAATGGCCTTTCTAGTGCCATTGGTATTGTAATTACTGTGCCCCAAAATATGAGGTGGAAAACTGGAGAGATGGAAGAGGATGAAGCATTGAGTCATATAGCAAGAAATGTAATTTGGGCCAATATGTAAATATCTGGATGAGATGTGAAGCATCTCAGCACTAACTAAGAATGGGCTGTTATCTTGAATTCACCCAGTGACCAATCAAGATGATCAAGTCCCAAGATAAAAGTTCTAAAATTGAATGGATTCACTTCCTCAAGTATTTACACAGGGATTGTAGGGGTCCAGTAAAAAAAGATGTCCATCTATATAAGGGAAGAAATTTGGCAGAAATGCAGTTAACACGGCAGCTCAAGCAAATGGCAAGACAGCCAAGCCCATTTTATTTATGTGATGATCATCTTCCGAGGATGGTCTTCAGGAGATGAGGGGTATCACATAAAATGGCCTCTAAGTTCCTGTCCAATTTTCAAAATTCTATAATTCTATGATATGCATTTGTTCTCACTCCCTTCTCTTTCCCACAGGAAGACATTCCTCTGACTTATGCAGGTAAGATATTATTTTATTTTCCCAGAAGCAATAGATTATTGTTTTCTCCCCAATTCTACTGGACCCAATGCCATGCTCGTTAAAAAATAGTGATATGTACCCAGTAGCTGCTAAGTTAATTGCTTGTTTAATTGAAATAACAATATCATTAAGAAAAAGATACTTTAAAAAATTCTAGAATTCCAATTAATGAAATGACAAGGTACAATTCTTTAAGAATGCTGCTAAACTCTACTACTCATCTCCTCCCAGAGAGAGGAGGGAATCAAGATGCAGAATGAGTTGCCCATTTGGAAGATGGTCAAAATGGAATGTTTTGTTTGCATATTAGTTTTGAGGGTTGTGTTATTTTTCTTTATTTTTCATTGGAGGAAGGGAGTGAAAGGGAAGAGAAAATAAATGTTAGTTCATTGAAAGGGGCAGGAATTGGAGATGGAGAGAAAGAGGTAATGGGTTCATCTTCACTGGAAGTCTTCAAGTATTGTTTGACAGGTGAATTATTGAGATACCATAAAGGAGAATCATGTTCAGACGATACTTGACCAGAAAATTGATGCAGTGAATGCAGACTGGACTCAAGATTCAGGCAAATGATTTAACTTTTTGGTGCCTTAGTTTCCTCCTCTGTAGAATAATGGCTTGGACTTGATGGCCTCTGAGCTCCTTGCTTCAAGCCTAAAATCCAGTCACCTCTGGGGTTTCCTCTAAGATAAGACAAGAATAAAATAAAATTAACTCAAATAGTTTCATTAAATGCTGACATTTTTCTCTAGTGAGACAGATGGAAGAAAGGAGGAAAACAAGTATTTATTAAGCATCTCCCATGTGCCAGGCATTGTTCTAAGTACTTTACAAATATTTTCTCATTTGATCCTCACAACAATCCTGTGAGGGAAGTACTATTAGTATCTCCATTTTACAGCTGAGAAAAATGTAGCAGACAGAAGCTAAAAGACTTGCCAGGGTCACTGAGCTACTAAGATTGAAGGTCAGGTCTTCCTGACACAGTGGTCCCCATTGAGCCATCTAGATGTCATTGGGAGGAGTCAAGAGAATCCTGGGAAACTCTGCATCCTTGCCTTCTCTTTGAAGCACATCTTGACTGCTTAATTCCCTTTTAGTTCTAAGTGGATAATCTTTTGGTCCTTTTCTGGTCCCCTCTGACAAATGATCCTCCAGCCTGTTAGAATACTTTCAGTGATGGGGGACTCATTACCTAGAAAGATAGCTCCTTCTACTTTTTGATAGCTGTCATTGTCATCAAGTTGTTCCTTTTGTTGAGATGAAATTTTTGATTGAGTAACAACTGTTCCCCCCAGCTCCCACCAGCAGGTTCTGTTTTTCACAGACCCGTGGCCAAAAAAATACCCTAACCCTTTTACCCTTTAACATTCATTGCCAACCTGATTTAATCCTCAAGATCCTCAAGATTGCTATTTATTTCTATTATTTGATAGCTATATTTCAATTTAATTGGTTTACTTGTAATCCCATGTACTTCATGCATTTGGAAACATTATTCTGGAAAGGGATCCAAATGGACTCCACAGACTTTGGTAAATCAAAGAATTCATATTTCCTTTCCTGGGGAATGGGATCAGGAGGTCAGAGGGAGGCTGCCTTTCTCTCTTTCGTGCTCTTGGGTCACTTGCTTGTGGAAGGAACATCTCTTGTGACTCAGTTTCCCCCTGTGTAAAAGGAGAACAAGTATTAGTATCTCCATTTTACAGCTGAGGAAAATGAGGCAGACAGAAGTTAAAGGACTTGCCAGAGTCACAGAGAGCCACTAAGATTGAAAGTCATGTCTTCCTGACACAGTGGTCCCCACTGCATCTAGATGTCACTTGGAGGAGGCAAGAGAAATCTGGGAGTTCCTGAAGATAGGAGTACATCAAGATTCCTACTGCTTTTTTGTGTCCTGACTCCATTAGCAGTCTTGTCAAGACTCTGGTCCCCTTCTTAAATGTCTAAGATGAAATATGTAGGATTTGAAAGATCCAATCCATGGAAATAAAACATGTGGACCCCAGAGTAAGAACTCTTGACCTCAGTGATCTCAGAGGTTTCTCTCAGCTCTGTCACTCTGATCTCATATTCCTGAAGGCATAAAAGCTTCCTTTGTGTCCCTGTGGGAAGATTCAGTTCCAAAATCACTGTTTTCATGTTTATTTTTTGATTTTATATTATTTTATTTTCAGATATTGACTTGAATAAATATATTCCACAAATTGCTGAGAGAATGGAACTCGACCAGGTTAAAAGGTTTGTCCGGGAGATGAGAATAAGCGAAATCATAATTGATCGAGTCAAGCATGATTACGCGAATGACGCAGATGAGCAGAAAATCCAGCTGCTCAAACACTGGTACCAGAGACATGGCAAGAAGGGGGCGTATAGACAGCTCCTCCAAGGGCTCCAAAATATTGGACTGCGAGGTGTTGGTGAGAGACTACAGGAAGTCATCAATGCCCACTCAGAGAATTGTCCTGAAAATGGAAACTCTAGCCTTCCCCAGAGCTAAGGCCTGGCCTCCAATTATGGGGTCGGGAGCCCTGGGCCTATTCAAGTAGCTCCAGAAATAGTGAGGAGGAGTGGGGAATCAGCCCTCATTAAGTGGTTTGAGATGCAAACGCAACTTCTTAGGCCATAGATATTTATATAGGAGTGTGTCCTAGGTACTCTGGAAAGGTCTCTCCTGCCTCCTCCTGCCCCAGTAAAAATCCTTTCCTTATTTCTGGATGTTGCCTGCATTTCTACCATTACAACTCTGGCCCTGTCTTCTAGGAAAGGTTAAATGCCCAAAGAAAATTGTGGCTGAATGGACCTACTTTATCTTAGAACTTATTTTTATTTACCATCAAGTGGGCAAACAACTTGAGTCATTAATAGACCCCACAAATTTATAACTGTGCACCATTTCAAGCCCCCTTTCCACCTATCTTGACCATCGAGAGAGGACTGAATCTTCCCTGGATTTATTAAAGCAGCATCTCCTCCCTCCTGGTGAAAATTTACGATGCAAAAAGGCAGAACCTGAAGGAGAATGGCCAAATGGAGGAATGGAAAAAAAGCAATTGCATTGAAGTCAGATGGAGAAGTGATTAGGAAATATAAAAGAAAACACAGTGAGACATTTTCCTAGGAACAAAAGTCAACCAGCAGTTGTATCCTTCTGACCCCAGAGGTGAGTTAAGGATATAATGGACTGTGAGGGGAGCTAGATCTGATGTGGCCGTGGTCCAAGGCCGGCAGTAGCCGTGTGAAGGGTTGAAGATTGAGTCCTGAGCCTGTAAACTGAGTAACTAGAAATCTCAGATCAAGGTGGAACCAATAGTTCTATCACTTTGGCCTGTAGGGTCTTTCACCTAGCTGATTGGGACCAGCAGTCTACTGGAGCCCCAACCAAAGGAGAGCCTTCAGTTGTGTTACCCAGATTTACACTGAATTCTGGAATTTACAAAGTTCTGATGAGGAAGGCAACGATCAGACTACTTTGGGGATATTAAAAGTTAACAGTGTCCTAGACCGAGATCCCTGAAGTAGTCGGCATCCAAAGAAGGAACAGCAGGTCCCCAGAGAATTGGGGATCAAACAGGTTTCCAACATTCCTTCCAGAAACTCACAATCTGGTCTTAATACAAAGTCCTGATTCAAGAAGCAATTCTAGAAGAGTGGGCCAACAAAAACACACGCAAACTGAAAAGAAGAAAATCAATCCAAAACAAGCAAAGTTTTTTTTTTAATGCCCCTGACACATGAGATCCTGGGTGAAATGAAGCATATCACCTATTTTCTGACAAAAAAAATCTACAGGTTCAAGATACAGAACAAGACCAATATTTTGGGGCATGGCCAACTCAGGGATTTGCCTAACTTAGCTGTGTATATTTGTTACAAGGAATTTTTTTTTCTTTTGTTTTCTTTTTTCAATGAAAGAAATAGAAGAAAAAGACAATAAATTCTTGGTTTTAAAATTTAAAATAAACCAGGGTCTTCAACTGATTTCGACACAGATGTGCCAGGTGAAGTTAGATCTTGGATTTCTCATGTTTACATTGCAAGCTAAATGAACATAAAAAGTTCTCTCAAAGATCTCTTTTATGCCAGCATTATCAAAATTTTGTGATAAAAATTGTAATTTAAAAATGAAATTAATTGAATATTTTATATTGTTTGGACTGCAGTTGTGCTTTTTGCTTTTGCTGTTGAATTTGTTGCTGTTCAGTCATTTCAGTTGTCTGACTCTTCGTGACCCCATTGGCAGAGATCCCCGAGTGGTCCATCATTTTCTTCTCCGTAGCGCACTTTGGCCTTTCTCATCTTGCATGAATGTTTGCCAGATGCCCTGAAACATCTGATCAAATGCCTCCCACTCCAACTCTCCCAGCCGGTGATGTTTGGCTGACAAGATCTCTGCACAAAATTTTTTTTCATGGCTGCATAATATCATCAATGAGGGTGAGGTCCCTGGCTGCCCCCTAAGCAAGTTAGGATTGGGCAAAGCAGATCATTTGGGAAAGTATGTTTTCTAGCTCCCTCACAAAAGGAGATGAGCAGTGTCAGACCCCAGGGGGCTGCCGAATTGCACTATGGATTCAGTCTGGCGAGGAGATGGCCCTTTGGCCTGAGCCACCTGTTTAAAGAAGAACTGTGACTGCAGCTCCCGGCTCATGCTCATTTGCCAGCCACTACAGAACTTTGACATAAGTAAAAATTATCAAAATGGCAGACATGATGTCACCCTAACCTAAGAATCTAGTGCAAAGTGAATTAAGCAAAACCAAGAAAATATTATGGCCAATTTCCAATACACTGTAACTTTAAATGACAAATAACCAAACAAGAGAACCTGGACTCTTTGAAATGATAAGTTTGGCCCCAAGAAGAAATATGAGAAAATGACTCTTTATACTTCTTTGCATAGGTGGGGGATGATGGGTGAGGAATACTCAGACTTTTTTACTCTATTGGTCAGTTTTTTCTGAACTTTTTTCTTCCTCTTTATTCTTTATTATAAAAGTCTTTCTGAGGGCAAAGGTCCCACATGTAAAAAATGTTTGTGGCAGCCCTTTTTGTAGTGGCAAGAAACTGGAAACTTGGGTGGATGCTCATCAGTTAGGGAATGGCTGAATAAGTTATGGTATATGAATGGTATGGAACATTATTGTTCTGTAAGAAATGACCAGCAGGAGGATTTCAGAGAGGTCTGGAGAGACTTACAGGAACTGATGCTGAGTGAAATGGGCAGAACCAGGAGATCATAGTACACGGTGACAACAAGATGATCAATTCTGATGGACGTGGCTCTTCTCACAATGAGATGGTTCAGGCCAGTTCCAATTGTTCAGTGATGGAGAGAGCCAGCTGCACCCAGAGAGAGGACAGCGGAAGCTGAATGTGGGTCACAATATAGCATTTTCACCTTTTGTTGCTTGTTTTGTGTTTTTTCTCATTTTTTTTTTCCTTTTTGATTCAATTTTCTTGTACAACACGATAATTGTGGCAATATGTGTAGAAAATTGCACATTTTACTTCTATCTGATTACTTGATTCTAGGGGAGGGAGTGGGGGAAGGAAGGAGAAAATATTTGGAACACAAGATTTTTCAAGAGCGAATACTGAAAACTATCTTTGTATATATGTGGAAAATAAAAGGCTATTATTTAAAAAACAAATAATGGTTGTTGATAGTTTTAGATAAATGGAGTATTTTCTATCAATTTAAATAAAATTCATTTATTTTCATATTTTAAAGTGTTTTTAATAAAAATAAGTTTTTATGAATCAAAACCTTTTGTCTGTATATATTATTATAATCCTATATATTTACTAATATCATCAATTATGTTAATAGTTTTCCTTATGTTAAATTTTCCCTTCATTTCTGAATAAATCCCTACTCAGTCAGAAAATAGTAAGAGTCTTTCTGGGAAGGAGTTGAGGGGATCCAGGAGGTGACTTCACGGGAGAGCCTGGTCCTGAGTGGGGCTGCGGGAGGCTTATTTCCTAATCTGAAGATAGATTTTTGGAGCCAGACAAGACCTTAGAGACAGCGCCGGGATATCGGACAAGTCCCTTTTCAACTTTGGGGCTCGTTGAGTCTCCAGTCAATTTCCAAGTCCCTTTCACTCTAATTCCTGTGATCTTCTTTTTCAGATATGGAAATTGAGCCCCAGAGCGGTCCATTGGACTGCCCAAGAACGGCACATAAGAGATGCTTAATGAATATTCGTTGACTGAGTGGAGCCCTCGGTGGGGGGGAGGGGGGTCTGGGCTCTACTCTAGGCTTTATGGCCAGAGCGGACTCTGCCCAGGAGTACCCGAGACCCAAAGCTCCTCCCTGGTAGCTTTTGCCTCCCTGCCTGGGCTTTAAGAGAGCCGGGTACAACTCACACATTGGCATCTGATTCTTTTTAGCAGCGCTCCTTGGGGGGCTGTGTGGGAGGGCACGGGGGAGGGGAGGAGGGGGGTGGTGGAAGTTTCCGGCAAACACTCAGCTCTCCACAGGAGACCCAAAGAGAGCCTCTGTGAAGGCCCCAGTGACTCATTCATTCTGCTGTGGGAGTCAAGCACGGTTCAGAGTTTGATTCTGGGAGGAGCCTGGCCTGAGTCACAAAAAGCATCTCCCTGGCAGTCAAGGCCTTTGCTCCTCTGGGCCCTACCAGGAAGGAGGGAAGTTGCAGATGGGTACACTGAGGCTGGGTGTGAAAGGGAATTTCCCAGCACTGAAATGAAACTGACCCTGGCTTTGTCACTTACCACCTCCATCATCTTGGGCCAATCCATGGCCCTCCCTGAGCGTCAATTTCCTCATCTGTACAGTGAGAGGCTCTGGGGTCCCTCCCCAAGCCTGATCTCCATCAGATGGCTCCATCTATTGACCCCAGACCCTGACTCGTTTTTTCTGGTTTGTTTTTGTTTTTGTTTTGTTTTGTTTTGTTTTGTTTTGTTTTGTTTTGTTTTGTTTTGTTTTTGCTGAGGCAGTTGGGGTTAAGTCACTTGCCCAGGGTCACACAGGTAGGAAGTGTTAGGTCACATTTGAACTCAGGTCCTCCTGACTCCAGGGCTGGTGCTCTATCCACTGCGCTCCCTGGCTGCTCCCAGACCCTTACTCTTAAGACTTGGTTCTCACTACCCTCTCTCCAATACCCACTTCTCTGTAACTCTCACATCTTATGAGTCCTCAAAGACTTGGCTTGATACCCCTCTCTCTCCGAACCCTCCGGGCCCCACCAATCTTCAGTGTCTCCCTGCTGCTGACACTATCCAATGGTCTACATGCTTACCCAGGTTCCTCCATGCTCAAAAGCCTCTCACGTGGGCCTCCCCCCACCGCCTGTGGCCAGGCCCCTGAGAAGGCCGCCTCCGCTCTGATCTCTTCTCACTCCTTCACAGCCAGCTTCTGACCTCGAGTCCTGCAGAAATGATTCTTTTTAATTAATCATCAGAGCTAACGACTCTTCCTCCCTTCCCAACCTTCTCTGTCTCCCAGTTGTCTGACACTGCTGGTCACTTTCTGGCAGCTCCTCCTCCCAGATCTTTGGGATGCTGCTCTTTCTCAGCCTCCTGGCGGGGTCCCTCTCACCGACCATCAGGCTCCCCCAAACTCTGCCTGGTCCTCTTCTCTTCTTCCCCCAAACTACTCCACGGAGTAATCACAGCCTCACCCCTGGATTCAATTATCGCCTCTACATTGATGATTCTCACCTGGCTGTAATCTTTCTCCTGACATACACCTGCCTAGTAACATCTCTAACTGGACATCCATCTAACACTAACCTTATTATCGTTTCCCCCAAAGTTCTCCCCTTTCCCTGACTCTCTTTTCCTTGTGAAGGCACCACCACGTTCTGTCCCCCCAGGCCTACAACTAAATTTCATCCTGGACTCCACACTTTCCCTCCCTCCCCAGATCCAATCTGCTGCTCTATCCATTTACTGTTGGAATATTTCTTATCCGTGCCTCCCTTTTTTTGTGCAACACTGCTACCATTCAAGCCTGGATTATCTCAATAGCTTTCTGGATGGTCTTTCTGTCTCAAGACTCTCCCCATTGCAGGCCATCCCTCAGTTATCAAAGCAATATTCTTTTTTTCTTAAGTATATTTTTATTTATTTTGTTACATGCAAACAAAAACCTTTTTAACATTCATTTTTCAAAATTTTGAGTTCCAAATTCTTTCCCTCCCTTCCATATCTCCCTCGCCTGGGGAGAAGACAACTAATATAATTTCAGTAATACATATAAAGTATTAGTTGCAAAAAAAAGGGCACAGATGAAAAAGCAAGAAAAACAAAACTACAAAGTATGCTCCAGTCCATACCCAGAGTTTATTAGTTCTCTTTCTGGATATGGAGAGCATTTTCCATCAAGAGCCCTTTGGAAATGCCCAAGAAATTATTTTACAGATCTGGGGAAAAAAAAAACAAACAAAGTTCATCTGGAAGAACAAAAGGTCAAGAATTTTAAGAGAATTAATGAAAAAATGCAAATGAAGGTGGCCTAGCTATACCTGATCTAAAACTATATAACAAAGCAAATGTCATCAAAATCTAAGAAATAGAGTAGTTCATCAGTGGAACAAAATAGTCAATAACTATAGCAATCTAGTGTTTGACAAACCCAGCTTTGACAAAAATTACTTGGAAAACTGGAAACTAGCATGAAAGAAACTAGGCAGTGACCCACACTTAATACCGTATACCAAGATAAGGTTGAAATGGGATCGTGATTTAGACAAAGAGTGATATTATAAAAAATTAGAAGATCAAAGGATAGTTTACCTCTCAGATCTATGGAGAAGGAAGGAATTTGTGGCCAAAGAATTGGAATTCATTACTGAATACAAAATAGATCATTTTGATTATGTTAAGTTAAAATTATTTTGCATAAACAAAATTAATAAAGACAAGATTAGAAGGGAAGCATTTTTACATTCAAAGGTTCTGATAAAGGCCTCATTTCTAAAATATATAGACAATTGACTCAAATTTATAAAAATTCAAGCCATTCTCCAATTGGTAAATGGTCAAAGGATATGAACAGACAATTTTCAGATGAAGAAATTGAAACTATTTCTAGCCATATGAAAAGATGCTCCAAGTCATTATTAATCAGAGAAATGCAAATCAAGACAACTCTGAGATACCACTACACATCTCTCAGATTGGCTAAGATGACAGGAAAAGATAATGTTGGAGGGGATGTGGGAAAACTAGGATACATACATTGTTGGTGGAATTGTGAATACAACCAGCCATTTTGGAGCGCAATTTGGAACTTACTCAAAAAGTTATCAAAATGTGATCTAGGAGTATTCTACTAGACTTATCCCAGTAGATCCCAGAGAGATCTTAAAAGAGGGCAAGGGACCTGTATGTCCAAAAATGTTTGTGGCAGCCTTCTTTGTAGTGACAAGAAACTGGAAACTGAGTGGATGCCCGTCAATTGGAGAATGGCTGAATATGTTATGGTGTATGAATATTATGGAATATTATTGTTGCAGGATGATTTCAGTGAGGCCTGGAAAGACTTAGACGAACTGATGCCAAGTGAAGAGAGCAGAAGCAGGAGATCATTTTGTATGGCAATAGCAAGATTATACAATAATCAATTCTGATAGATGTGACTCTCTTCAACAATGAGCTGATTCAGGTTACTTACAACAGTCTTGTGATGGAGGGAGCCATCTGCCCCCAGAGAGAGGACTATGGGAACTAAGTGTGAATCACAATATAACATTCTCACTCCTTTTGATGTTGTTCACTTGCATTTATTTTCTTACTTATTTTCTTTCCTTTTTTGATCTGATTTTTCTTATGCAGCAAGATAAATGTATAAATATATTTACATATATTGGATTTAACATACTTTAAAATGTATAACATATATTGAATTGCTTGCCATCTAGGGGAGACAGTGGGGGGAAGGAGGGGAAAATTTGGACCACAAAGCTATGCAAGGGTCAATGTTGAAAAATTATCTGTATATATGTTTTGAAAATAAAAAGCTTTCAAAAAAGAAAATTTTTCCATGCATTTGTTTTGAAAATCAAAAAAACTTTAATTAAAAATAATACAGACTTCAAAAACTTTTAAACAAGAGTCCTTTGGAATTGTCTTGGATTATTGCATTGATGAGAAAGGCTAAATCTATCATAATCGATCATTGCACAATGTTGCTGTTCCTGTGTATAATGTTCTCTGGTTCTGCTTGGTTCACTTTGCCTCAGTTTATGTAAGTCTTTCCAGGTTTTTCTGAAGCAATCCTGTTTGTCATTTCTTATAATACATTAATATTCTATCACAATCAAACACCACAACTTGTTCAGCCATTCCCCAATTGATAGACATCCCCTCAGTTTTCAATTCTTTGCCACCACAAGGAGAGCTACCAACAATATTTTTGTATGAATAAGTGATTTTAACCTTTTCTTTCATCTCTCTTTGGGATACAGATCTAGTAGTGGTATTTCTGGGTCAAAGGTTGTACACAGTTTCATAGCCTTTGGGCGTAGTTCCAAATTGTACTCCAGAATGGTTGGACCAGTAAACAACTCATCAGTGGATTAGTGTCCCAATTTTCCCACATCCCCTCCAACATTTGTCATTCTCTTTTTCTAATAGTCGGATCTATAGGTGTAAAATAGTATCTCAGAGTTGTTTTGATGTGCATTTCTCTAATCAATAGTTATTTAAAGTATTTTTCCTATGAGACTGATTATGGATTAATATTCTTAAAGTGCAGTTCTGACCAAGTTACTCTCCCCACCCTTAAATTCTGATGACTTCCTGTTACCTTCAAGATTAAATAGATAAGCCTGTTTGGCTTTAAAAAAATTAGTCATAATCTGTTCCCTTCCTATCTTTCTAATCTTCTAACATCTTACTTCCTCCATGCACTCAGTGACCTAAGGACACCGATGTTCCTTGAACTAAACATTCTGTCTTCCCACTCTGAATTTTCTCTGACAATCTCCCAAGCCCGGAATCCTGCCCCATCTCCCTTCAGGGCCCATTACATAGCTCGTGCTTAATAAATACTCATTGTGGTTATTGTTAATTCAATCATTTATTCTTTCTTTTTTCTTTTTCTTTCTTATTTGTTTGTTTACTTATTCATTTATTAAGTACCTACTATGTGCTAGGCACCCATAAATAATGCAAAAATAAAACAAAACAAAAAAAAACTTCACAACAGCATAAAAAGAATTAAAGGCCCAAGGCCACATGGATTCATTCCTATGTTTATCTACAGACATGTATCCACCCAAGAGAATTAAGGTCCAGGATGAAAGTTCTGTTTTTCACTTGTCCTCATATTCCCAGTACCCAGCTGAGACCCTGGCACATAGTAGGACTTTATCAAAGTTTGGGGACTGATTAATTACTGGTCTGACAGAAAATGGCCCCAGAGGCTCAGGAGAAAGATGCTCTCTCAAGTCCCAAACAAAGGTTTACCTCTCTGGGAACCCAGGAGGAGGAGGAGGAGGAGGACAAGTTGTAGTTATGTGTCTCTGAGGTCCACACAGAGCTTCACCTCTCTGGATTCTGGCCACACTCTGGAAATGGAGATAAAGAGCAATTCCGTTACTTAGCCAGGGGTCCCATAGCAAGTGAGTTTTCTCAGACAAGATTTGAACTAAGATGGTTCTGACCAGAGTCCAGCGTTCTATCAAGTGACCACACAGCTGCCACTAGGGCAAATGACACAGACAGACACTCCTGGCCTCTCTTTCTTCTCACTCTGTCTCTGTTGTGTCTCGCTGTCGGACGCGCGGGAAGAGAGCAGCGGGCGCCTGGAGAGCTCTGGGGCGCGGCTCTCGCTCTCTCTCTCTCTCTCTCTCTCTCTCTCTCTCTCTCTCTCTCTCTCTCTCTCTTTCTCTCTGTGTCTGTGTCTCTATGTGTGGTGTCTCTCTCTGTCTCTCTCTGTCTGTGTCTCTGTGTGTGTGTCTCTGTCTGTCTCTGTCTCTCTCTCTCTGTCTCTCTTTCTCTCTCTCTCTCTCTCTCTACATATATAACATACAAATGTTATATGGGGTTCCAGTTGTATACACACATATAATATACAAATACTATATATGCTCCAGTTGTATGCATACATATAATATACAAATACTATATATGCTCCGGTTGTATACACACACAAAACACATAGAGAATATACAGATGTTATGTGCCCCATTGTATAAAAATTCAAATACACTACACAAATGCTATATATGCTCCAGCTGTATACACACTCTCTATGCACATACACATACACTTCACAAATGTTGCATATGCTCCAGCTGTATACATGCTCTCCCTGCACATACACATACACTACACAAATGCTGTATATGCTCCAGCTGTATACACGCGCTCTCTGCACATACACATACACTACACAAATGCTGTATATGCTCCAGCTGTATACACGCTCTCTCTGCACATACACATACACTACACAAATGCTGTATATGCTCCAGCTGTATACACGCTCTCTATGCACATACAAATACACTTCACAAATGCTGCATATGCCCCGGCTGTATACACGCTCTCTCTGCACATACACATACACTACACAAATGCTGTATATGCTCCAGCTGTATACACGTTCTCTATGCACATACAAATACACTTCACAAATGCTGCTTATGCCCCGGCTGTATACACGCGCTCTCTGCACATACACATACACTACACAAATACTGTATATGCTCCAGCTGTATACACGCACTCTCTGCACATACACATACACTACACAAATGCTGTATATGCTCCAGCTGTATACACGCTCTCTCTGCACATACACATACACTACACAAATGCTGCATATGCTCTGGCTGTATACACGCTCTCTCTGCACATACACATACACTACACAAATGCTGCATATGCCCCGGCTGTATACACGCTCTCTCTGCACATACACATACACTACACAAATGCTGTATATGCCCCGGCTGTATACACGCTCTCTCTGCACATACACATACACTACACAAATGCTGTATATGCCCCGGCTGTATACACGCACTCTCTGCACATACACATACACTACACAAATGCTGTATATGCTCCAGCTGTATACACGCTCTCTCTGCACATACACATACACTACACAAATGCTGCATATGCTCCGGCTGTATACACGCTCTCTCTGCACATACACATACACTACACAAATGCTGTATATGCCCCGGCTGTATACACGCACTCTCTGCACATACACATACACTTCACAAATGCTGTATATGCTCCAGCTGTATACACGCACTCTCTGCACATACACATACACTACACAAATACTGTATATGCTCCAGCTGTATACACGCACTCTCTGCACATACACATACACTACACAAATGCTGTATATGCTCCAGCTGTATACACGCTCTCTCTGCACATACACATACACTACACAAATGCTGTATATGCTCCAGCTGTATACACGCTCTCTCTGCACATACACATACACTACACAAATGCTGCATATGCCCCGGCTGTATACACGCTCTCTCTGCACATACACATACACTACACAAATGCTGTATATGCCCCGGCTGTATACACGCTCTCTCTGCACATACACATACACTACACAAATGCTGCATATGCCCCGGCTGTATACACACGCTCTCTGCACATACACATACACTACACAAATACTGTATATGCTCCAGCTGTATACACGCACTCTCTGCACATACACATACACTACACAAATGCTGTATATGCTCCAGCTGTATACACGCTCTCTCTGCACATACACATACACTACACAAATGCTGTATATGCCCCGGCTGTATACACGCTCTCTCTGCACATACACATACACTACACAAATGCTGCATATGCCCCGGCTGTATACACGCTCTCTCTGCACATACACATACACTTCACAAATGCTGTATATGCTCCAGCTGTATACACGCTCTCTATGCACATACACATACACTACACAAATGCTGTATATGCTCCAGCTGTATACACGCTCTCTCTGCACATACACATACACTACACAAATGCTGTATATGCCCCGGCTGTATACACGCTCTCTCTGCACATACACATACACTACACAAATGCTGCATATGCCCCGGCTGTATACACGCTCTCTCTGCACATACACATACACTTCACAAATGCTGTATATGCTCCAGCTGTATACACGCTCTCTATGCACATACAAATACACTACACAAATGCTGTATATGCTCCAGCTGTATACACGCTCTCTCTGCACATACACATACACTACACAAATGCTGCATATGCTCCGGCTGTATACACGCTCTCTCTGCACATACACATACACTACACAAATGCTGCATATGCCCCGGCTGTATACACGCACTCTCTGCACATACACATACACTTCACAAATGCTGTATATGCTCCAGCTGTATACACGCACTCTCTGCACATACACATACACTACACAAATACTGTATATGCTCCAGCTGTATACACGCACTCTCTGCACATACACATACACTACACAAATGCTGTATATGCTCCAGCTGTATACACGCTCTCTCTGCACATACACATACACTACACAAATGCTGTATATGCTCCAGCTGTATACACGCTCTCTCTGCACATACACATACACTACACAAATGCTGTATAGGCTCCGGCTGTATACACGCTCTCTCTGCACATACACATACACTACACAAATGCTGTATATGCTCCAGCTGTATACACGCTCTCTCTGCACATACACATACACTTCACAAATGCTGTATATGCTCCAGCTGTATACACGCTCTCTATGCACATACAAATACACTACACAAATACTGTATATGCTCCAGCTGTATACACGCACTCTCTGCACATACACATACACTACACAAATGCTGTATATGCTCCAGCTGTATACACGCTCTCTCTGCACATACACATACACTACACAAATGCTGTATATGCTCCAGCTGTATACACGCTCTCTCTGCACATACACATACACTACACAAATGCTGCATATGCCCCGGCTGTATACACGCTCTCTCTGCACATACACATACACTACACAAATGCTGTATATGCCCCGGCTGTATACACGCTCTCTCTGCACATACACATACACTACACAAATGCTGTATATGCCCCGGCTGTATACACGCTCTCTCTGCACATACACATACACTACACAAATGCTGCATATGCCCCGGCTGTATACACACGCTCTCTGCACATACACATACACTACACAAATACTGTATATGCTCCAGCTGTATACACGCACTCTCTGCACATACACATACACTACACAAATGCTGTATATGCTCCAGCTGTATACACGCTCTCTCTGCACATACACATACACTACACAAATGCTGTATATGCCCCGGCTGTATACACGCTCTCTCTGCACATACACATACACTACACAAATGCTGCATATGCCCCGGCTGTATACACGCTCTCTCTGCACATACACATACACTTCACAAATGCTGTATATGCTCCAGCTGTATACACGCTCTCTCTGCACATACACATACACTACACAAATGCTGTATATGCTCCAGCTGTATACACGCTCTCTCTGCACATACACATACACTACACAAATGCTATATATGCTCCAGCTGTATACACGCGCTCTCTGCACATACACATACACTACACAAATGCTGTATATGCTCCAGCTGTATACACGCTCTCTCTGCACATACACATACACTACACAAATGCTGTATATGCCCCGGCTGTATACACGCTCTCTCTGCACATACACATTCACTACACAAATGCTGCATATGCCCCGGCTGTGTGCTCTCTGCACCCACATATAACGGTCACACTCCATAATCTCCCATTCACCATAACTCTGCGGACGCTCTCCATGACATTCACCCTCCGCTCCGCGTGCGTGAGTCGTGCGTGCAGAACATCGCGCGCGTATTTCCCCTCAGCCCCCAGAAATGGTGGCCAGCCTCCCCTCCCGTTGCTCGGCTGGGGGATGAGCCCACACGCAGCGTCTCCGGGCCGGACTTGCTCCCCCAGCATCACCCCCCGCTGGCCACCAGGTGGCGCTCGGCTGTAAGGAACAAGTCCGGACCCCGGCTCCCGTCCGTCCGTTTGGGGCCGACGCTCCTGGGCCTCGGGCCGTGCTCCCGGCCGTCCGTCCCGCTGTGCTGCCCAAGGGCTCAGAGCGGAGCCCGAGGGCCCGGACCCGCGCCCCACGCGGCCCCGGAGTCTCACTGTTCTCCACCCCAGACCACCCGGGAGCCGCCTCAGGGATGTCTCAGGCTGCTCCGAGCTCCCCCTTGTGCCTTGGCCGGGGGACCCCTTGGCTTTGCGGGTGGGGAAGCCGAGGCCTGGTGGGGGATGAGAACGGCTCTGCAGTTAGCGAGGTCTCTGACCCTGTGCTCCTTCCGCGGGGTCTCCTGCGCGGGCCAAGCCAACCAGGAGCTTTTATGGGGCACCTGCTGTGTACGTAACCGTAAGAGGTCAGCCGCCAGTCTAACTCAGGTGAGCGGCTGAGACTGCGCCGCCGGCCCCGCCTCCCCCGTCCCTCCGTCCGCCCCCTCCTCTAGTCTCCACCAGGAAAAGGGCGTGGGATAGAGCACCCAGGGGGGTCCTTCCCCGCAGAAGCACTGACTGTGACCTCCCGACGCGGCCGTTCCCTCCTCTGAAAAAGCCAGTTTTTGTGTTTTTCTACTTTTTCACAAGACCACGAGGTGGAGGCACTTCTCCACCAGGATCCCCAGAGCACCACAGCGCCAGCAAACAGGGAAGGCCGAGGACCCCCGCGAGGACCCCAGACCCCCGAGGGCCCCGCAGCCCACCTGAGGCCGGCCCCATAGACCCGGGGACTCCGTGAGCCAATCCCGGCGCCCTCTCGTCGGCTTACAGTGGGGGACACAGGAGGGGAGGAGCAGGCCCAGGATCCGAGTCCGGCCCCGGTCGGGAGCGTTTTCTTCTGAACGATGCCCGTGCCGAGGCGAGCGCCGGACCTGCTGGCCCACGGCCCCGTCCGACTCCCAGCACTCCGGGTCCGGTCCGACTCCCAGCACTCCGGGTCCGGTCCGACTCCCAGCACTCCCGGTCCGGTCCGACTCCCAGCACTCCCGGTCCGGTCCGACTCCCAGCACTCCCGGTCCGGTCCGACTCCCAGCACTCCCGGTCCGGTCCGACTCCCAGCACTCCCGGTCCGGTCCGACTCCCAGCACTCCCGGTCCGGTCTGACTCCCAGCACTCCCGTACCCTCTCGGAGGCTTCCTGGGTCCTTCAGCTCTCGGGCTCAGGGTTTACTCTGAGGAGAGAGTAACTCCTTGTTCTGAAAGAAATCAAAGCCGGGGAGATGCGGCCACGGGAACCCTCCCGGGGTTTGTCTCAGATCGGGAAAGGGGCGTTTCCTCCCACGTCAGCCCTTGGGAAAGGCCGTGGGCAGGCCCTGATTCCGGCCCGGCCTCCACTTTGGGTCCAGATTAGTCCAGGCTGAGCCAGACTTCACAGGGTCACAGACGAAGCCTGGACAGGGCCGGCCCCCAAGGTCATGGCGGCGAAGCCTTCCTTACAGGTGGCAAAGCGGGAGCCCAGGAAGCTGAGGGACCCGCCCTAGAGGGCGCTGGGTGCCTTGGCCGAATTCTGCACCCGGCCCTGGGTCTCCTCCTCTTTCTGTCAGTCACGGACTGAAAAGTACAGGAGAGAACCTCCATCATCTACACCTGGGGGAGCAGAGGCTCGGGAAGGAAGGGGTCGTCGGAGTACCAGCTGGTGGCCACCTGAGTTGGCCTTTAAAGACCCCTGAAAGGAGGAAGCCGGCTCTGCTCAGGATCGTCCAGGGAAAGCCCTGCTTTGAAAAGAAACCAGCCAGTCTGGGGCCAGATGCCCACGCCACGCCAGGAGCAAAGGGGAGGGCACTTTGTAGCTATGGAGTCCCAGGGGCTTCTCTCTCCAGCTTGCTCCTCCCCATTCTGGCCGCTGGGCTGAGGAGAGCAGAGCTAACCCCTCGCCCAGGCCGGGCCCGGGCCTGCTGCCCTCCTGTGTAAGAGTCCCCAGGCTTCTGCTTTGCCATCTCCGGTGCTTATGTAACAGTGTTTGTTTGCCTCCATGTGGAGATCTGCGTGGGCTCTCTCTTCCCCCGGCTCCAAATCCTGTGAGTCTCAGAACACAAAATCATCCCTGCTGCTCACAGGGAAGGGAAGCAAGGCCCGCAGGCTTCTGGGGAGGATGCAGGCCAGCCTGGGCCTCCTCCGTGTTCTCTGAGCCCAGCACAAAGCCCCGTCCCAGGAGGTGCCCCAGAATATTTATAGACTAAACGAAAGGAGCAGCATGTGTTCCTTCTGCAAGCTTTCCTAAAGGAGGGGAGGGGGAAGGGACAGGTGCAAGGAAAAAGTGTGAAAAGGCCCTGCTCACAAGGGGCTTGCTTTCTATGGGGAAAGTGAACACATTAAAATGCACCCCGAATGGAGAGGGGAAGCGCTAGCATGTGGGGAGGGGGTTCTGAAAAAAGTTATCACTCTTGATGTGTTTGAATTGGATCTCGTTTGGCAGTGCCAGAATGGGATCTGGTTTGATAGTGCTTGAATGGGATCTGGTTTGGCAGTGCCCGAATGGGATCTGGTTTGGTAGTGCTTGAATGGGATCTGGTTTGGCAGTGCCCGAATGGGATCTGGTTTGGCAGTGCCAGAATGGGTCTGGTTTGGTAGTGCTCTAATGGGATCTGGTTCGGCAGTGCCAGAATGGGATCTGGTTTGGCAGTGCCAGAATGGGATCTGGTTTGGCAGTGCCAGAATGGGATCTAGTTTGGTAGTGCCTGAATGGGATCTGGTTTGATAGTGCTCAAATGGGATCTCGTTCGTTAGTGCTTGAGTCAGATCTTGAAGAATTCTAAGAGTCAGATGTGAAGACCAGCATCCCGGACATGGGGAACAGTGGATACAAAGGTGTGGAGATGGGAAATGGGGGAAGGGGGGAAGGGCGTGCAGAAGGAACTGGAAGTTTGACTGGAATATTCAATTCAAGTAACATGCAGCAATCTTGCCAAGACATCATGGTGCCATCTTGCTCAAGATCAATGGAGCTGTTTGTAGTTGACGCTAGCAAAAGATGCTAGAGTCATATAAAAAAAACCAGGAGATGGGGATCTGCCTGAGAGCAGGGGGGACCCTGGATGAAGGAGCATCATGGAGAAAGCTGGCAGGTATGGAGGTGGTGGGTTACAGGAGAGGGGCATCTGGGGGCCGCTCAGTGACATGAGGGGGAGTGCAGCTGGGAGATTCTGAGTCCAAATCCTAACTGTGTTCATGGGTTTCTGGGAAAGTCCCATCACCCACCACCCAGAACCGGCCCAACAAGATAATCTGTTCTAGGGGAGCGGTCTGCAAATGTCAGCTTTACTTTTGATCATTTGGGTGGAAGGAAAAGGGTGTACATGAGAATCGCTAGTGGAGAGAGGGAATAGAGTCCCCAAGCAGATCCCCCTCAATGGAGCCTCTGGAAGGAGGATGAACTCTCTGTATTTCGCAGGACCATCAGTCCTTGGGCAGCAGACCCCCTTAGAGCCCTGTATTCTGGACCAGCCCCCCTGAGAAGCAAGTTTAGGTACTGAGTTGTTAGGGTGATGGCTCTGTGCCATCTGCTCCCATTCTGCTACTTCTACCTGCTGCAGATCTGGGGTCCTTTGTCTCCCCCAGATCCTGGGAACTTAGGTCTCTTCAAATGCTGCTCAAGACTCAGATTAAGCCCCCGAGAGCCTTTGCTGCTTCTTATTGTGTTACTTATCTCCTTTACACAAGAGAGAAGAGCATTTCGGGCACTTCTTTCAAATCTTAGAATCATCAAAACTTGTGGGGCAGCTAGGTGGCCCAGTGGAGAGAGCACCAGCCCTGCAGTCAGGAGGAGCTGAGTTCAAATCTGGTCTCAGATACTCCATACCTCCCAGCTGTGTGACCCTGGGCAAGTCACTTAACCCCAATTGCCTCAGCAAAAAGAAGAAAAACTGTGGCTTACATTTTATTCTTCTCCTTTCAGTCCCCCAGTGCAACTCCAGGGAAGAAATATATTGTTTATCCCTAAAAAGAGAGCCCTCCACTTTCCTCTCCTGTTTGATCTACTGCACATCAAGTAAAACAGTGTGAGGTTTTGTTGCTCCCAAGTTTTACTTTATTTTAAAGGCTCAGGAACTGAAAGGAAATATTCAAGAAAAGAGCAATATTGCCAACCCTTGGGGACAGCCACAGCAAAGCAATAAGACATCAGGGGCTTGAGCGGCAGCAGGGATTTCACTCTCCCATGCAGTGAAGGTATGTGGGGGGGGGGCTTCTCCCTGCTGCCTCTCCATGGATCAGGAACCAAGGGTCCACCGGGCTTTGTCTGAACCAATTCTCAGTGACATTCCCCTTCCAGAGGCTACAAACCAGCTTGTTCTTTCCTTGGCCGGGCATTCCCTGGCCTCCATTACTGTCACTTTAGCTAAGCCTCCAGAGCCTGGGGCCCCTCTGACAGACACCCTCCCCCCCTTATTCAGGGTTAACCGGGGCTGCCTCAGAGAGCAAAGTTGACTTTCTCTTGTTTTGAGAGCAGTTGGTTGGGTCTCAGCGGCCCGCACATCATAAACATCCCTGGAAATACATCCTACCTGACTCATCCTTTCGAGGAGAAGTGATGGTTTCAGAAACTCACTTAGGGAAGTCCCTTCTTCAGATTTAAGAGGCAGGAAGGGCAAGCCCTGCTAAAGCTGAAAGAATAACACCGAGAGGACAGTTTCAGACACTCCCTTCCCTCCATCCTCTCAAGATCCACAAGGGAATTCTAAGAAATGAGTTTAGTTCTGATCCCGAGCTGGCAACAAGTGTTGGGGCCCTGAGCAGAGAACCTGAAAGGTGGAAAAGTCCTGCTAGGTCCCTAAGAAAGTCCTCTCATGTTGTGAGGGGAATCACAGATACCTTCTGCACAGTCGCTCCAGGGGTCCGGCTTCACAAAGCCCACTAAGGAAGAGAACTCAAACCTCTATGGCCAGTAAGCGGACTCGTTCCTGAAACAAACCCAGCAGCAATTGGACATCCAGCCTCGCTGAGCAGCCAGTGCGACCCGGGTCTAAAGGACCCAGGGGAAGGCTTTATCTCTCCCAACCTGGGTCTTCTTTAAGGCAGCCGTTCCCTTGTTTGTTTAGCTCTTTGTGTGGCTTCCTCTATCATCCGGGGTGTTCGCTATCTCTGGGTCCTGTCACGGGAGTCACCTGCTTATGACTGCTGGGACCTGATTCTGACCAGCAGAATGGAGCATGTCATGGGAAAGGATGATAACAATCTAAGGAGGGGCAGCTTGGTGCAGTGGATAGAGCACCTTCCCTGAAATCAGAAGGACCTGAGTTCAAATCTAGCCTCAGACACTTAACACTTCCTGGATAAGTTAATTAACCCCAACGGTCTCAGGAAAAAAATGGTCCTAGCTAATGATCCAAGGAGACTGACAGGTTGCAGTGAAGGTCTCTTGACCTCTTTCCTCTGGTTTATTTCACCTTTACCCAGAATATATATTTTCTGCACAGCAAGGTTATTATTGTTGAAGAAAAGCATATATTCTTTCTCCAGCAACATCTGTGTCAAGAAATTTGTTTTAGGAGCTCCAGACAGACATCGCTGACTCCTTGGGTTATGTCGGTCTTTCCGTGGGCCTGTCAGTAAGAGAAAGATTGTGATAACAAAACATTCCTTTAATCTCTCTAGTGTGCTGGGATTCACAGCTGTGGCAGGGGCTCTGGAGAACTCCAAATGGTGCAGTCCCCTTTGACCTTTTTCCAGGCTTTCTGGGTTTCACACTTAGTGAGGATTCAGTCCTCACCAGAGTGCTTTGCAAATTCACCAAACGTGCAATCCCATAAATGTTTGGAACAGACGAGCCAAAGCCCGATCCCTGAGGCCCTCCTGGGACCTCCCCACAGCTGGGCCTGAATATCCACATTTACATAAATATACTTGGTCACATCCCTTCATTTTGTCCATACAAACAGCAGGAGCAGGGGCTTTGTGCTCCACTTTGTCTAAAGCAATTGATCGGAGAAACAGCCAGTGCTGGATGACCACCTTCTATGCGCCAGGCTCTTGCACATATGGAAACACAAATATGTGAAACAGGCTCTGCTCCCAGGGAGTTCCCATTCTACTGGGAGGAGATGGCGGACGCCTACTAAGCACGTGCGAAATAAATGAAATCACAGAGGGAAGGAGGGCACTGGCAGCTGGAAGAGGGAGAAGGTCAGGGAAGATCTCTCTGCATCTCGTAGCTCAATTAAAGAAGGGAACAAGGAGAACGAGTATCCTGACCTCCTCTTAGCAAAGCTCAGCTCTTGAGGCTTCCTTCCCAAAATGGGTTTTAACAATGTCTTGAGCACATCAGGCTCACCGGCCTAGAGCTTGCCCCCTTCGTTCTCTCCCCTCTCTTGAAAGCTGGGGCTATTTGCCCTTTGCCTCTCAGCACCTCTCCTGCTCTCTGTGACCTCCCCAGCATCACTACAATGGCTCAGTCAGCCTGACCTGCTGCTCCTCTTGCTCTGGGAACTTCCCATGAGTCACTGTGCTCTCTTACTGCCCATAGAGTCATGGAGAGGACAGCGGCCCCTGGGCCTGCTTCACTAGGAGCTCCCGGCCACCCTGGAGTCCATGGGTCACCCTCAGCGAGCGCACCAAGCAGAGGCAGATCTGAGCCTCTCTCCGATGGGAGATGTCATTCTCCTGACCTCCTCTGCCCAGCTAGGACCAAGGACCCCCACCCACTGCCCCGTACCAATCCACAGTATTCCACTGCTTCCCTAAACCTTCCTGAGGAGTTACCTCTTTCCTAGTATCCACTTACTCCCACAATATCATGTCTCCCATAAACTCACCCTGTCTCTCCTTCCTTCTGTGGATGGGGGGGGGGGAAGAGGAGGGTCAGGGATGGGGGTGGTTGGCGGGGGCCAGCCTCTCTGAGAGCAAGGCTAGCCTTTCCCCTGTAACTGCCATCGGGGCTTTGCCCTCTTTAGCTCCAGTGGATTTTCCCTTTCCCAGCTTTGCTTCAGCTCAGAAGAAATGTTTATTTCACAGGTGAGTGCAGCTCCATGCAGGCAAGTGCGTGCAAGTCCATTTGCAAAGGCACAGAGCGTGAACAATGGGGGCAGGGATGCTCCACTCCCCTCTCCCAGCCCAGGGCGCAGACTTTGCAGGGTGTAAGCCCTCAGTCAGTGTTTCTTGAATGAGTGACTGCTTGCCTGCCTGACATCTCGCTAACGGCGCACAGTCAGGCTACATCTGGCTTCTCTGAAGAGAGAATTGGGCGTGAGCAAAACTCCGATTCCCGAGAAGCCGAAGCCACCCGGCCTGTCTGACCCTCGTTTTCCTCAGACCCCATTCTCCCACCTACACATGGGAATTTTAAGGATGGTCACAAGTTTCCCTTTCATGGGGAAATCCTGGCTCTGACAGGGCGCTGACAGGTCCTGCTGGGAGGAGGGAAGCTGGGACCATTCGGTTCTCCGTGTGTATGAGGGCTTCTTGAGCAGGGCAGGGGCCAAAATACTGGGGGGAACAAGGGAGGAGAATCGCAAGACAAAGGAGGGAGCCGTGGAATGGTCTCAGAGAGCATCTGATGCAGCCGGCCCATTCCACAGAGCAGGAGAGACTGCCCCAGCCCACCCACCCACCCGTTAGTTCGGTCTGGGGGAGAGATGGGATATGCCCCGCCCCTCTGGTCTTCAGCTCATGTCACTGAAGCCCCAGTAGGTAACTCAGAGACATCAGGGAAAGGTCGTGTGGGGATTCAAAAATTCCTTGGAGCACAATGATGTGTCCTAAGCCCAAGAAGCTGAAGCCCAAGCCGTAGGGTCAGGTGAGATGAATTAAAAAGTCTTTTGAGTTCGTCAAATTAGCCCGGTCTAAATGCATCCCAAAGCTAGTGCTGGGCAAACAGCAGCCAAGCATCCGGAAAGGTCTTGAGGTCATATGATAACCACTGACCAATGGACAAGAGGAGTCCGGGTCCAGGATGGAAAGGTACAGCCCCCAAATGGTTGGGAGCCCAAGGAGGTGAGCTTGGATACCCTTATTATTTGCACTGTCTCCTTTAGTGAAGGCCAAGGACTGTTTTCCTCTTTTCTTTGTATCCCATCACATGGAAAAATGTGACATATACACCAAGTGTCTAATAAATGCTTGTTGAATGATTGCCTGGTTAAAAGATAACATAGAAATGACCATAATCACGTTAAGAATTGAGAATGACATTTGCTCACACAGCCAAAGTGTTCTATCGGGTATGAAAACTGCTAGAAGGTGAGAAGAGAGTCTGGGAGGTAGAACTGACTTATTGATGATCCTAGAGCTAGGCAGTGTCAGAAATAGGATTTGAACCTCAAGCCCCCAGAGTGGTCTCTCCTGTTCTGCTCTGGGACCTGCCCCCAATCACCTCCTCTCTTCTTTGAGGATCAGATCAGGTGAGTCCACCAATTTCTTCACCAGAAAAGAGGGTTCAGAGGAGCTCTGCCTTGAGGAAGGCACCCTCTGGATCCCAAATCTTAAGGAGGATGTGAGCTAATCCCATTCCCTCCCATTCAGAAAATCTATCATCCACCTTCCACAGGAAGGCAAAGGGCCAAAAAGTAGCAGGCCTGAACTCAGTTGTTGGCTTGGATGGATGGATAGATGGATGGATGGATGGACAGATGGACAAATGGATGAATGAATGGATGGGCGGATGGGCAAATGGACAGACAGATGAATGGATGGATGAATGGATGGATGGATGGGTGGACAGACGGACAGATGGATGGATGAAAGTAGTTAAATGTTTACTATGTGTCAGGCACTATATTAGGCACAGGGGATACTAGAACAAAATATGAAATAATTCTAACTCATGTGGGGCTTATATTCTAATTGAGTAGATGAGTATATGCACAAATAATCTTCAGCATAAATATAAAGTGAATAGAAACAGAGATGAAATAATATATCAAGCAGTTTGGGAGAGGAACACTATATGGTTGGGGGAAGGGTCGGGAAATTTTGTGAAAAGAATGATCCTTGAGCTGGGTCTTTAAGGAAAACAGGGACTCTGTGGCAGAGGTAAGTAAGGTAGGAGTGCCTTCCAGGCCAGAGCAAAAGCTTGGTGGTGGGAGATCTCTGGGTGAGAAGCCACTCTGGTTGTGTTGCTAATGGTATCCAGAGAAGTGATGTCCAATAAGGTGGTAGATAAAGAAAGGCAAAAAATTGACTTCATAGGGATCAATCAATCATCGGTTGCCATTTACTGTAACATCTGTGCTCATCTATTACCTCTAAAGCCAGATCCTTGCTGTGCTCCCTTCAGAATCTCAGAACTCCCAAGGCCTCTAGAAGCTCTGATCCAGCCAGCAGTGGGCAAGACTGCCTCCACCACCTTTCATACAAACTTCCAGACTCACTTATGGCCTAAATTTGCCTCCTTGCAGCTTTGCCCCCTCATGCCCACAGTCTTCCCTCTGCAGCCCAGTTCCAGCACAACTTTCCCAGGCTCCCACAGAGAGTACGGTCCTTGCTGGTCCATGGGAGAGCCGTGGCCCAACATGGCAGCAGCTGCCTCCTGCCTTGTTCTCTCTTGGATACATCACTGCCCTTCTAATACTCGGCTCTCTTGCAAAAATGTTCCCTCACAATGTTTTAGAGGAGTCAATAGCCTGGCCTTTGTCTAGCTCTATGAGCAGCTTTCCAAGATTGGGATTATGGGGCTCTTGGCAGGGGAGGGGATAGGGGCTCACCAAAGATTAGGACCTTGGAGGGACCTTGCAATCATGGAGACCAACGACTTCATTTTATGGGCTCAAGTGGATTCAGATCCTACCTTGTCACCTACATGACCCACACCCTTCTCAGTCTCTTTCCTCATAAGAAATATGGACATAAATACCTGACATTATGCACCAAATGATGGAGAGAGTGAGACCTTGGAGTTGGAGTCTGGATGAGTACCCTGGACAATGATCTAACTGCTCCCAGCCTCGGTTTTCCCATCTGAGGATGATAAGCATAATGTTCCCCTCTCCTCAGGACTCACACTCAGGGCTGTTACAAAAAACTATAAAGGAGACACGTCTGTAAAGTCCTTCACTAAATTAAAATCATTCTGTAAGCGTGAGCTATGAGTTCCTATTTCACACAACTGGACTGGATCTGATTCCACTTGACGAAAAGCCAAAGGTATTCCTTCATCTGCTGAGGAGCCCGTGGGAATCCTTTCTCTTATTTAAATGATCACATAAAAATCAAAGCAGAATTGTTCAAAAAACTCTGCGGGCAGCCAGATGTGGACTATTTACAAAACCTGGACCAGGCTCCAGAGGAGGCAAAGCCAGCCTTGGAACTGCGTCTTCTGGCCCTAATGGCCCTGGAAGCTTTGGCTTTTCTAATAATCTTTTGGCAGACACTGGCGTGTCCAGGTTTTATTACACAGCGTTGCAGCCTGCTGGTTTGTAGTAGGACAGATTTCTACCGATTGAGAAAACAATGAAAGTGAACCTGAAATAAAAATCTATTTGAGAAATTAATTAATTGTGTGGCAAACCCACCCAGGCTGACACGGGATATACATCTTCCTGCTCTTAGTGGTGGATGACAAAGAGAGCAGGGTAGATGAGTCCATGAAAGCTTTTTTCTTGTTTAGAATTTAATTAGTAGTTAATTAATGGAAGATGTGAGCAACCAGGGGGAAGCTCTATCCAGAGCACCTCCAGGTGTGGAGTCAGAAGGACCTGAGTTCAAATTCAGCCTCAGATCCTAAACAAGTCACTTAACCCTGGTAACTGCCATTTCCTCATCTACAAAATTAACTGGAGAAGTAAATGGCAAAACACTCTAGTACCTTTGCCGAGAAAACCCCAAGATGGGTTACAAAGAGTGAGACGCAAGTGAACAATTGGAAGATGCAGAAAGCTCTGAAATTTCAGCCAGACTTAATTAAGTTTACACAGAGTCTTCCCTCCCATTTGGAGCTGAGGCTTCTTGGGCATCTTGTGAACCCCAAACAAACATGTAATGGCTCGACCCAAACCATCCATTATGGAGCAAACTCAATGAAGGAACCTTCTGTCCTTCTGACAAAGAAGCCAACGTTCAGCTGGTGATGACCCAGAGAAGGGGAACCAGAGGAGGCTCTTGGAATTTCCCTGGGAGAAGAAGACTGATGGATGGAAATGGGCATGTTGGATTCAGAGAAGAGAAGGTTTGTTGGGGAGGGATGTGACGAACTGTCTTCAAGTACCGGGAGGGCTGTCCTGTGGAAGAGGAATCAGCAGGTTCCATTTGGCCTCACTGGATAGAACTCGTGGCAAAGGGGAAAATGCCAGGAGGCGATGTTGCACTTGCAGGAAGTGATGCTTCCTAGGAAAAGCTGGTCAGATGCCGAAGGTGACCTTCAAGCCACAACTGGATGAATGGTCATGGTCCAGTATTTGGAGAAGGGGATTCTTGTGTAGGCGCCGGTTGTTCGAGGTGGACTCAAGGTCCCTTCCAATCCTGGGGTTCTAGGATCCTGGAACCCAAATTTGAAAATTGAGCTCAAGAAAAGGTTTCCAGAACTTTTCTCTGATCATTCCCTTCCAAGACACCTGAAGCAATGACAGGGGAAAGTGACCGGACATCTCTGTGACACAAGCACTAAATTATCTGATTGGGGATATGATGGGGCTGGGGATGAAGGGGAAATACCGGAATAAAGGCCCTAAAACATCCTCAGAAAGGAAGCCTTCTTCTTTGCTTCTGACTTTTCCTACCACTACTACCTAAAAAAGAAGTTCTTCCTGGGGATCCCGACCTCCACGCCACATCCGTGGCTCTCCTTTGACATCACATACTCTGCCCTTTGGAATGCAAAAGCAATAGTAACGTGGGGCTCTTATGGAGCAGACTGCACAGACATCATGGAGGTGTGGCTCTTGTGGCGCAGACTGCACAGGTGTAGACATCATGGGTGAGGGGATCTTGTGGAGCAAAGTGCCCAAAGAAGTCCAGCATCATTTTAGAGGCTTAGAGGGTTTTTAGAGGGTTTTAGAGTCACCTTCAGGCTCTCCCTCACTCTGTTACAATTTGGGGAAAGTGTGATTTCCTTTCTTGGCTCTGCTTTGCTGCCACATCCAGCCCAGGCTAGAGCAGTCTTAGAGCTCCACGGTTCCATAAGAAGACTGCTCTCCTCTGGTTTTCTCCAGGGACACTTCCCAGACTTGGATCACAACTCTCCTCCTGATAACTAAGTCTCCATCCTGGGCTGTTCTTTCTGTCCTGCAACCGCCTCACAGCCAAAAGGATCCTCATTATAGAACTAGGGGCAAGAAAAGGCAGAGATCATCGAACACAAGTCCCCTCCATTTTATAGGTGAGAAAACCAGGGGCCAGGGGGTTATAGAATGGTCCAGAGGGCTATTGGGCAAACGCAGGAAGGCAGGACCCACTTCTGATGGCCAACATCGAGGCTCCTTCCTCTGGCTCAGACTGGCTCTTTAGCCTCCATGGCTTTCCTGCTTGGATTTTCTTTCCTGCTTTTCATCTATTTGAGGGCTAGAAGTTCTGTCTCTGGGTTGTCCTGTCTGCCTGTGAAGTTCTTGTCTGCCAAAGTAGAGCTACTTGGATTAAGTCATTTTCAGTTGTGTACAACTCTTCTTGATCCCACTTGGGATTTTCCTAGCAAAGAGATTGAAATCGTTTGCCATTTCCTTCTCCAGCTTATTTTACAGAAGAGGAAATTGAGGCAAACAGGGTGAAGTGACTTGCCCAGGGTCTCATAGCTACTAAGTGTCTGAAGTCACATTTAAACTCAGAACAGGAGTCTTCCTGGCACCATGTCTGGTCCCCTGTGCACTATGGCACCACCTTGCTATAATGCCACTTCCTGGGCATTACTACCAAAAATGGCAATACCGGTACTTATATATAGTTATGGGAGGGGATGTTCATCACAGATTAAGGATAACAATCTGGAATGGCTTCTCCCAGAAATTCACCATCATATGGCAAGGTGAGCTGCAGACACAAGCAAGGTCCGAGGACCAGAGACCCCCTTCCCATCAGACCTGCATTGCCAAGGCTCAAGGACATGGGAGTAATCCCCTCTTTTCTCTTCAAGAGGCTCTCTTCTCTATCATTCGCTTTCTCTCTCGAGGAATGCTCTGAACTCTTAAACTCGGGGTTCCTCCCAAGATTGGCACTCCCTAAGAAATCTCCCTTTCCTACTTGAGGGCAGAATTCTGGTTGATGCTTAATCCAATACTTAATCTCCCACACACGTGCCATTTCTCTATACAATAGCAGAATTGGGAACATAAGGGTGCAGGAACTCTGTCCATGGTTGCCCTCGTAGGCCATATGGGCAGATACCAGGGAGCTTGTGCAAGAATTCTGATCCTGACCCTTTGCCTCAATGATTATGTTTCTGGCTTATTCTCAGAAATGGAAAGGCAAAAGGGATCTAGGAACATGGAGGACAGGAGCTCCCCACTCAGCTAGCAAGAAAGATAGTTCTTAGCTAAATGTAGTTGAGGCAGTTCTAGACCACCATTTGGGTGGTACCAGCTGGGTATAGATAGTGTGGGGACTTTTCTCAGGTATGGGTTGTTCTAGATCAAGGATCCTTTGCCCCAGAGTTCAAGGGATCCTGGATTTCTGTAAATTGTATGGAGAAAAATTACTTCTTTACTTCAATTGGTTTCCTTTTTAATTCTGTATATTTTATTCTAAGCATTTGAAAACCTTATTCTGAGGACTCTGTATTCTTCTCCAGACTGTGCACAGTGCCTTTAGCACTAACAGAGATAAAAAGTGGCTGGGCTAGCTCATCACTGAGGTTCCTTCAACTTTAGAGTCTGGAAAATTGCCTCTTTTCCCCTATTACACACCAGGAGAAAGACCCTAAGGGTGGCCCTAATCAATGAAGCTCGAAATCAGTCAATTCCTCTTGAGGAAACCTCAGCTTTTAGAACCTAATAGGGAGTTTTCTTTGTCATCTTCACATGGTACCAAATGGAGAAAAAACTCTGGCAAAGGCTCACCATCTTCAGAACTTGTCTGCTTCATTCCACTGATACTCTCTCCTCATAGGTAAATATTTTCTATCTCTGCAAATCATATTAGATTGTTCTACATCCCCAATTCTGGAGAGCTCTCTGGGGGTCCCAGAGGCCTTTATTATTTGTATGATTCTACATGATTTAGCCCCATGACTTGTCTTAAAAGTCCTAACACTATTCACCAGATGCAGCTTTTAAAGTTTTTCAAATTAATAATCTTTGGTGAGGGATCAGACCTTCCATAGTCGGGTAGGACTGGAGCTTATATTCAGTTCCAATACTTAAACACACAAATTGAATAAACAAATCAGGGTTTCCAAAATGTCACAAGGCTCACGCCTGCCTTAGTGTTTGGAAGTACTGGTCCCAAACACACACAAAAAAATCAGGTTAAAATTTTAATATAAAGAACTATTAATAGTTCCTCCTTCCCTCAAAGTAATGTTTCCCCTTCCCCTTGAAAATAAGAGGAAAGTACTCAAGTAAGCCCCCTAAATATGACTGTACTACAATCTTGAAGAATCGCTCCTGAAATTTCCTGGTACATGCAATAACACGAGAAGCCATCCAAATGGGCTCGAAAACAAAACAAAAAAAAAAAAAAACTACCTAATTAAATTATCCTAGCCAAGCTGCCCTAGCTCAACTCATGATCGGGCAAGTAGTCGAGTTTAAAAAAAATCAACAAAGAGTAGCAAAGCAGTATTGGCATGCCCCATACTAGGGTGAGTAATCTAGACTTTTTAAAATTGCCAACTAGAAGAGTTCCCTACAAAATCTGGCCCTTAGAAACTGGAAGTCAACCCCTCACTGTCCAAGGAAAAATTAAACTCTCCCAGCTGAGCACCCACTTTTAGCCACCATTTAACACTGATAACCAATGTCTTGAATCTGGATTAATAATAAGAGTATGAAGAACTTGGATATATGTGACTGAGAAATGACAAGGAAGTTATGGCCTCAAGTTCAAACTTTAATTCTAAATGAGGAGGTTCTGTGTAAGGAGGAGTAAATAGGATTAGGGATCTGTAGCTTTAGTATGACCAAAATGGTGAATTATGGGTCTGTAGCTTCAATACAACCAAAATGGTGAATTATGGGTCTGTAGCTTCAATACAACCAAAATGGTGAATTATGGGTCTGTAGCTTCAATATGACCAGAGATGGTGGATTATGGGTCTGTAGCTTCAATATGACCAAGATGGTGGATTATGGGTCTGTAGCTTCAGTATGACCAAGATGGTGGATTATGGGTCTGTAGCTTCAGTATGACCAAAATGGTGAATTATGGGTCTGTAGCTTCAGTATGACCAGAGATGGTGAATTATGGGTCTGTAGCTTCAATATGACCAAGATGGTGGATTATGGGTCTGTAGCTTCAATATGACCAAGATGGTGGATTATGGGTCTGTAGCTTCAATATGACCAAGATGGTGGATTATGGGTCTGTAGCTTCAATACAACCAAAATGGTGAATTATGGGTCTGTAGCTTCAATATGACCAGAGATGGTGGATTATGGGTCTGTAGCTTCAATATGACCAAGATGGTGAATTATGGGTCTGTAGCTTCAATACAACCAAAATGGTGAATTATGGGTCTGTAGCTTCAATATGACCAGAGATGGTGGATTATGGGTCTGTAGCTTCAATATGACCAAGATGGTGGATTATGGGTCTGTAGCTTCAGTATGACCAAGATGGTGGATTATGGGTCTGTAGCTTCAGTATGACCAAAATGGTGAATTATGGGTCTGTAGCTTCAGTATGACCAGAGATGGTGGATTATGGGTCTGTAGCTTCAGTATGACCAAAATGGTGAATTATGGGTCTGTAGCTTCAGTATGACCAGAGATGGTGAATTATGGGTCTGTAGCTTCAATATGACCAAGATGGTGGATTATGGGTCTGTAGCTTCAATATGACCAAGATGGTGGATTATGGGTCTGTAGCTTCAGTATGACCAAAATGGTGAATTATGGGTCTGTAGATTCAATATGACCAAAGATGGTGGATTAGGGGTCTGTAGTTTCCAACCAGAGAGGGTGGAAGAGAAAGTCAATTAGTGGTAGGCTTTAGGTATTGAAATAAATTTAAGAAGAACATTGTATTATGATAGTAGAAGCGATAAAGAACAATCACAAGCTTCTAATTAGAGAATTAAATGGGAAACTGAGATAAAGAGACACCAGGAAAAGTCCTTACAAGAGTCAGAGGTCTACACTTGTTATATGCTGAAACAGAATGGCAGAGGAAACAGAAAGGAAGAAGCAAGAATCTAAGATGTCGTTGCTGAGGACAACAGACAGGTCTTATTAATGAAACATGTGATTGTAGATGTTTCTGAAAGAAAGAGCCATGAAGACAGGAGAAACCCTGGGTGCCCATCCTTAGCTGCGTTAACTCCTCAGGCAAGAATTTCCCATTAACCCACTTCAGTGTAATTCTGGCCATACTGGTCACTCAAGACCAGGGATTAACAATGGTCTCTTCATCAGAAAATCCTTTTATACAATATCACCTTTTTCCATCAGTTAGGAAGCTACAGGTGGAGTGAATCATCGACTTTCACTGATAAAGTGTGATGAGCAAGGCCCAGAACTAGAAGTAGGAGGCTAGGCTGAGTTGCTTCTGGAAAATTCCACAACTTTGCCAATGATCACAAGTTGGAGCAGTAATATTTCCCCAGGGATGTTGTGTGGCTATGAATCATGAAATAATACAATGCCCACAGAATTATCTTTGCAAGAAATCAATAAGAAAAAAGGCCCACAATGATGGGCATAGGTGGAGTTTCACAGACTTTCCGAGTTGAAAGGACTACCTAGTATCCCAAAAGAATTCCCATTATGAAAGACCTAATAAGTAACCATCTAACCTTTGAACAAAGGCCTGCAATGAGGGGAAGTCCATCATCTCTAGCCTATTCCCCTTTCAAACATCTCAGATTGTTAGGAAGTGTTTCTTAGTTCACTCTGTCACAACTGGCTCTTCATTCTCCTCTCTAGAACCAATAAAAACAAAATCCCTGCTCCATAGATATTTCAAGGCTTGAAGGCAACTCTCACTCCCTCTTCTTCAGAATTCTCTTCTCTAGCCTAAACTTCTCATGACCCTTTACCACCCTAATTCCTCTACTTTGGATGGCTGACCTCTTATTAACCTTCTAAAATGGGATGCAGAACAGAACATAATATTCCAGAATGCAGCAGGATGGCCATATTTTCATTCCTCTCACTCTTAATGTCACCTCAGATTTTAACAACTTTCTTGGCTGCCATATTGTATTGAATTCTTCCAACAGTACCCTACAATACTCCGTTTGGTGGCGCAGTGGATGAGCACCAGCCTTGAATTCAGGAGGACTCGAGTTCAAATCTGGTCTCAGACACTTAACACTTCCTAGCTGTGTGACCCTGGGCAAGTCACTTAACCCCAATTGCCTCAGGGGAAAAAAAGAACACTACAATATTCCTTTTTGTCTCAGAAACTGAACCATCCCCCCCCCGCCCCCCATCTCAGACTTGCAAGACTGATTTTTCAAACCAAAGGCTAAGGTTTTACATTTATACCTCCTGAATTTCATTTTATTCAGTTCAGTCCACTATTCTCACCTGTTGAGATTTCATTGGTTCCTGCCTTGATTAATTTGTTTATCAGCTATTTCTAAAAGATGTTGCCATTTATAGACAGAGTTCAATCTCTTTGCTTGCTCCTAAAGTCTGCCCTACTCTGGATCTTTAGAGATCCATGTTCCCTTCCAAGAACTTGGCATTGGGTAGAAATCAAATCGGAAACCAAGTTTTCTAAGCAAAGGAAAACACAAGATTAATGTTGGCCAGGATCCAAATCCATCAAGGCAGAAGGTCAGGATTTTACCGGCAGGAAAAATTGAGGGCAACCTTTCAACCTTTTGATCCCTTTGTCACTTCAAAGAACTACAAAAGGACTCCAACAGCTCTGACACATTTATTATTCCTGGAAAAAAAATAGATTTCAATTTGCCTCCAATTGTGCTGTTTTCTTCTTGGAATTTGATAACACCAGGAAGTCGTGTTTACTTTGGAGTCTAGTTTTGGTCTCTTCCTTCAGTCAGTCCTTTAACACAACTTAGAGTTATTGAGCCTTAGAGACAGAATCAATCGATCAGTCAACTGGAGTTTATAAAGCACCTACGATAATCCAGGTGCTAGGCTAGCACCTAGACTCAGGAAGTACAAAAACAATGATAAAATCATTCCTGCCCTCAAGAAACTTCTAGTCTTCTGGGGGAAAACATGCATCAGCAAGCTTCTACAATCACAAAACTAGATATGTGTGTGTCTGTGTGTAATTGTGTATGGATACATATTATATATATAATATGTATTTATGTATATATTTATATGTATGTGTTTATATGTATATATATATATCCACATATTATATGTGGATATATATATATGGGTATATATGTGTGTGTGTGTGTGTGTGTGTGTGTGTGTGTGTGTGTGTATTTTTTCAAAGTAAAGACAAGGTAATTTGGAATCATGCTGCCAGGGAATGGGGAGAGAAGTCATTGGTTGGGGATAGAATATAAAGAACCAAGAATGGCTTCATGTGAAAGGTGGCGCTCCATCCATAGAGATTATCCCATCAAAAATCCTCATTTTACAGACAATAAGGCTCAGAAAGAGAAGATCTGCCCTGGTCAGTGAGTGACGGAATTATGACTCACAGAACAAATCTGCTCATTCTCAACCCAGAGCTCTCCACCGTCCCATGCTGTCCCCTTGCATAGAGAATTCTGTCTTGTCGGCTTCTTCCCAAACTGGTCATAAACTTCAAGTGGTTCTCCTACTGCTCTTCCTCTCTTCCCCCCCCCCCCCCAGTATAAGTCTAGACACGCAGGAAATGCTTGAACTAGGACTTGGTAATGATTGTATGTGGAAAGTGAAGAGGGCAGAAGATTACTCAGAGGTTCTGATCCTGGCTAACTGGAAGACTGGGGATTTTTTTTTTTTTTTTTTTTTTTTGAGGCTGGGGTTAAGTGACTCCCCCAGGGTCACACAGCTAAGAAGTGTTAAGTGTTTGAGACCAGATTTGAACTCAGGTCCTCCTGAATTCAAGGCTGGTGCTCTATCCACTGCGCCACCCAGCTGCCCCCCAGGACTGGGGATTCTTCAACAGAAACAGGTCACATCCAACCCTAACCCCAAACCTAACCCTACATTTTCAATGGCAGCTTCAGTTCCCTTCTAGAATCTGAAACTTCAAGGTAGCCGCTACAGTCCAGAGGGCAGAGGGGAAGGCAGATGAGAAAGTGGGGGCCACCAATGGAGACAGTATTTTCTAGGAGTTCCCCTGTGAAAGGGAGGAGGGGTACAAATGGGAGTTTGAGGGGATGGTTAGGATCATATGAAAGCTTTTTCCAGAATGGGGGAGAATCGGACATCTGTGTAGGCAGCAGGGAAGGTCACAAAGCGACTTATGATATTCATTATGATTAGAGGGATGAAGGATTGAAGACGGAAGGATATGACAAGGAATCAAGGGTCAATATGGAATGGTTGACATTGGCAAGAAAAGAATCACTTTTCTCCAAGACTGGAGCTTTGGAGCAGGAGAAATGCTGATAGAAAACAGCTGCTGGAGAGAATTTGGGAGCATCCATGAGAAATAATTTAATAACTAATGGGTCAGTTAACATTTTCTCCATTTTCTCCATCGTTTTCTTAAGTCTAGACAATCAACAGAACAATGTATCATGCCTGCATTTTTAATGGTTGCAGTTTTGATTACAAATGATGACACTGAAATTTTAACAAACAGCTTGAGTAAGAGTTGACTCCAACACATCCCTAACAGCAGGCTCTTTCCATCCTTGGTCGGTACCCGAAGAAATTAAAATTCTTATTTGGAGTAGAGCCTGTAGTGAGCATGGCGTGTTCTGTAGCATGTGAAGTCAGATGGTAAGTGTAATTCAGGACTGGGGTTTGGATAAGGACAAAGGGGTATCAGACAAGGGCACTGGAGGAGTCAAGAGTTAAAGGCAGCATAGATTTAACCATAGGCTCAACCAATGGGGGCCAAATAGGGAGGAACTGAGTGACAGGAGATTGAGACTAGAATGGACAATGGGCTTAGGGAGAATGAAGCAGAGGAATAGATAAGAGATAAATTATGATTAAAGAAAAGGGATTTTATAGTTTTAGATCCTGGAGGGAGAAGAGTTAGGAGTGATGATCAGGTGGAGAATGTGACCCTCCCTGTGGGTGGGTAAGGAGATTGAAGGGTCAGATCATGGAAACTGAGAAATTTCAAGAACTGATATCATGGGGACATTAATAACCCCAAGCATAAAGGACTTAGGGGAAGGCAAGTGGCAGCCCCAGGCCCCGGCCAGGAGGCTGTCCCCCCCCAGCATAGGGGGGAAATGCCTTGGAATAAGTGCCCCAGCAGCGGGTGTGCTTTTCTCAGCTCAGCCACTTCTCTTCCCACCATCTGAGCTGTCATTCCAACTCTTTACTTCCTCTGGATGCTCAGATTCAGGTTGCATAACTGGGATGTCCTATTAATGACGCCCACAGAGGAGCCATGTCAGGGCAGGGGAGCAGCAAGCTCTGTGCGACCTTGACAGAGATAACAATGAAGGACAAATATCTCCTTTCGGGCACCCAGATCTTGGGCCTTGCTTCCCCCACTCAGCGGATGATCTCTTCACGTGAAGATGAGGGGCCATGGGAGAGGGAGACAAGGGTCAAGGCAAGGAGGTGCTCTCCAGTCCCTCGGGGCTCCAGGCACTCGATGGGAGAAGCATCGAGCTTTGTTTGGGGATGTCCGGGACAATCAGGAGTTACTATTCCTGATCCAGAAACAGAAGGGACATGAGCGACCCATCAGCCCAAGATTCACTTTGAAAATGAGGAAAACCAGACCCAGAATCCCTTGCCCAAAATCACAGAGGGAGCTGGCAGGAGAGCTGGGATTTGGACGCAGGCCCCTCGGCTGCAGGGCCAGCTTTCGTCCCATGGCACTACCACATGGCAAATGTTGGTCCACAAGGGGAACTGGAGCCCAGTGGTGGTTCTGGGCTCCAAAGGGGTTGGACAGTCTCTGGGCTGAATGGGAGCTTTGGGGAGGGGCGGAATTTCTCATCCAAGTCTCCTCTCCCTGGGTGTGTAGAGGAGAGAAAAGGGGCCTCTGGAGCATGGACACATCCATGCTTTCCTCCCCAGGGAGCCACGTGACCAGCCGAGAGAGCAGTCCTGGGGGAGGGGGCGCTGCATGTTGCAGGAGAAAGGGGGAGCACTGAGACCGCTTTGGGATTCTTTTTCTTACTCTCTGTCTGAACGTCAAGGCCATATTGTTCAGCCCCCTCATTGTTCAGGGAAAGAAACTGAGGTCCAGAGAGCTGGAGTGACTCTCTGACTCTCATCTGTAGAACTAAGGAGGAGTCCAAACCCCTTGTCTTACAAATGAGGGAACTGAGGCTCAGGAGGTTCAGGGATTTGCCCAAACTCACACAAGTTGTGTCAGCAGCGAGATTCAGACTCGGGCCTCTGACTCCTGGACCAGGGCTCTTCCTCTCATGACTTGATAAAGGTCACGTAGGATATAAATCATAAATCTGGGATGGAAGCAGGCTCTGTGCTTCCAAAAGCCCAACTTTCAGCGGCTCCACTGCCAGAAAACTCAGCCTGTCCCATTCTGATGGATTTGTGAATGTCCTGAGGGGACGACGTGGCCCCTTTAAGAACTGGCCAGCCAGATTATTAGTAATTGTTATTTCTGCTAATTATAATAATCCTGGCAACAGAAAGCTCGGCTCACATTTACATAAAGGGTTGGAAGGTTTAGAAGCCTGCTCTTGTGGTTACCAAGGAAACCAGTGGTTTTGGGGAGGGCAGGCTTCCTGACAGCGGCAGGTGAAGAGTAAAGGAAGATGCTGGGCCAGGGGGGGTCACAGGGTTGGCCATGGCCAAAATGGCCAAATGATCTTTGTCTCTCTGCCTGTCTATCTGTTTCTCTCTCTCTCTCTCTCTCTCTCTCTCTCTCTCTCTCTCTCTCTCTCTCTCTCTCTCTCTCTCTCTCTCTCTCTCTGTGTGTGTGTCTCCCTCTTGTCTCTCTGTGTGTCTCTTCTATCTCTCTGTGTGTATCTGTGTCTCTGACTGACTCTCTCTCTCTCTCTCTCTCTCTTCTCTCTCTCTCTCTCTCTCTCTCTCTCTCTCTCTTTCTCTCTCTCTCTCTCTCTTTCTCTCTCTCTCTCTCTCTCTCTCTCTCTCTCTCTCTCTCTCTCTCTCTCTCTCTCTCTCTCTCTCTGTCTCTCTCTCTGTCTCTCTCTCTCTTTTTGTCTCCCCTCTCTCCTTCTTTTTGTCTCTGTCTCTCTTCTCTCTTCCTCTTTCTCTCTCTCTCCCCCCTTCTCTCTTACTCTCCCTTTCTCTGTCTCTCTCTTTTTTCTTCCCTCTGCTCTTTCTGGGGTCTCTTTTCTTCTCCCATCTCCCTCTGCCCTCTGTGCCTGACTTCTTCCCACTCCCCCTGCTCTCACTGCTCTATTTCGTCCTCCCTTGGAGCCAGGCAAGACAGAAAAACCCACCATGTCTCCAGGGTGTCCATTTCTCTTTCATCCTAGACAACTCACTCAAGAGTCATTGAGCCTTGATTTTTTTTACCTATAACATGGGAACCACAGGAACATCTACACCCAGGGTTATTGTAAGGATCAAATGAGATAATAAACATAAATCATTTTATAACTTTAGAAAACAGAACTGACCTCGGTTCAGCTACTCAGACACAGGCTACAGATGTGACCCTGGCACTTAACCGATGCCTTGGTTCTACATCTATAATATGGGGAGAGTCATATTGCCTACCTTCCAGTGGGGTTTTAAGGATTCAATGAGATAATGTTTGTAAAAAAACAAAAAAACAAAAAACAACAACAACAACAACAAAAAAAAAAAAAAACCCAAAAAACAACAGTGGTTAACACAGTGCCTGGCTCATAGTAAAAACTCACTACTGTTGCTGGTGTTGCTGTTGTTGCTACTCCTACTCCTACTCCTCCCTCCTAGAATTGTTATGAGTATCAAATAAGGTAATACTTATAAAGTACTTTACAAACTTTAAAGCACTATACACATTCTAGCTATTATTAAATTTGTTTTAAAATAATCCATTAAAGTTATAAATTGTGCAATAATTAATTCAGTAACAACTTTCTAATGTATTATTTTGTGATTAGAAAGGGGAGTAATAATGGATCCTACCTTTTGCTAAAAACTCTTTTTGATGTTCAGAGTACTATGGTAGAGAAGAATGGAGATACAAATGTATTCCTCTGCCTTCATGGAACTCATAGTCCAGTGAGAGGCTGTGACATCATTGCAGATATTTTGTATAAAGAAAGTAGAGTCCAAACTAAGTACTCTATGGTATACTCTATGAGTAAGGGTAAGGTAAAAACATGGCATTTGCTTTGGATTTTTTCTACTAAATATTATTTTCCCAATTATATGTAAAATAGTTTTTAACATTCATCTTTAAAAAATTTTGGGCTCCAAATTTTCTTCCCTTTTTTTCCTTCCCCTCTCTGCAAGACAGCAAGCAAACTCATGTTATCACAATAAACATATTTCCACACTCTTCATGTTATGAAAGAAGACACATAACAAAAGGGAAAAACCCTGAGAAAGAAAAAAAAGTGAAAATAGTATGCTTTGATCTATATTCAGACTAAATAGGGAAGGCATTTTTCTATCACAATTCCCTTGAAAATTGTCTTGGATCACTGTATTGCTAAGAAGAGCTAAGTTTATCATAGTTGATTATTACATAATCTTGCTGTTACTGTGTACAGTGTTCTCTTGGCTCTGCTCACTTCACTAGGCATCAGTTGCTGTCTTTCCAGGTTTTTCTGAAATCCACCTGCTCATCATTTCTAGTAGTTTTTTTTTAGTTGATTCTCTAGGGTCCTCTAAATATACCATCATATCATTGGCAAAGTGATAATTTGGTTTCCTCATTACCTACTCTAATTCCTTTAATCTCTTTTTCTTTTCTAATTGCCAAAAGCTAATATTTCTAATACAATATTGAATAGTAATAGTGATAGTGGGCAACCTTGTTTCACCCCTGATCTTATTGGGAATGGTTCTAGTTTGTCCCCATTATATATGATGCTTGCTGATGGTTTTAAATAGATGCTATTGATCATTTTAAGGAAAACTTCATTTATTCCTATACTCTCTAGTGTTTTTAATAGGAATGGGTGTTGGATTTTAATAAATGCTCATTATTTCTTATAGAACAATAGTATTGCATTACATTCTGACCTGGTCAGTCATTTCTCAATTGATGGCTATCCTCTGAAGTTCCAGTTCTTTGCTACCACAGAAAGAGCTGCAATAAATATTTTTGTGCCTGTAGATACTTTTCAAACCTTTTTCATAGTCTCTTTGGGATATATTCCTAGTGGTAGTATTGATGGATCAAAGGGTATGGATAGTTTTATATCCCTTTGAGCATAATTCCAAATTGCTCTTCAAATGGTTGGATCAGTTCACAACTCCACCAACAATGCATTAGTGTTTCAGTGTTTGTTTTGGATATTTAAAAATAGGTGGAAATTCAACAACTATCAAGGTCATAGGAGGCATAAGGAACAGCCTGAGCAAAGGCACAGAGATGGGAAATCTGTGAGGAACACAAATAATTGTGTTGTGAATGTCATGTAGAGAATATGGAAGAAAGGAATAAGACAAAACTGAAGAGGTAGGTAGAGCAATATTGTGGAGGACTGGAGGAAAGAGAGAATCAGTTATAGGGTTCGGGATAGAAACATGAAATGAATAGATCTTTGCTTAAGAAATGTAAGTGGAAATGTAGAAAAAAACAGAGAGTTCCAAAGTCAGGTCAAGTACTAGGAACAGTTGAAGATTAGAAAGAAAGGCACCTATCTGTACTTAGGGAGGGTTCCCCCTAAATTCTGATGAGAATCATATTTTAACTACTACCAATTCAGAATTATGTCAAAAATATGCTACTGATTTTAAAGGTGTTGATGCTATGGGAAAAGTATAAGTAGGTGGTAATAACTGCCATAATCTGGAGTTCAAACATCTCTGCCTGAGGGAAAGAAAAGGAAGCCTTCTGTTCATGTCACTTACCTCTAATCAACACACCACTTTAAGGCATTGGCCACAAATTGTCAGTGTATTATCAAAAAAATTTTTTTTTCAAGTGGCCTTTGACCTTGAACTTTACGAATGCAAAGGACCTGGAGATTTGGACTGGAAAGAACCCTTGGAGGTCGACTGCCCTATCATTTTACAAAAGGGAAAACAGGCGGGCTCCTGGAAAGGTACAGTGATTTGCCCAAGTTCATACACCCAGCAGGAAGCTGGGATTTGAATCTTTGCCATCTGACTCAGAATCCAGATTTCTTTCCCCTAGACAAACTTCCAACTCCGGTTTTATAAAGAAAGAGCAAAAGTCCTCCACTCTAATTTACTGGAATATAAACAAGCCTCAAGATCCAAGGGTTACCAAGAACCAAGCACTAGTTTGGGGAGTCAGAAGAGGAGTTTGAACCTCTACTTTGGTACTTCCTAGCTGAGTGTGATCTTGTCTGAGTCCACTCTCCTCTCTAGACCTCAGTTTCCTTATCAATAAAATGGGGATAATAATCCCCTTCCTCCCATAGTATCTGTGAGGAAAGAACTGGTGAATATAAGCTATCTTATATTTTATTAATATAGAATGAATCCTGGAGGGGTAAAAGTCAGTAAGTTATTATCTGAGAGTACCAGGAACAAGCTCTTCAGGCACTGGCTTAGCAGGATCCAATAACAAAAGGGCTGGATTTAGAATGGCTGGATTTAGAATGGAGAAATCCTTTTGCTGATGTTGCATCTGAAGCCTCAATCCAAATATTTTTCCACACTTCAGCCAAAGACCAAAATCCAATCTCACCTTAGCCACTCATTATCTGGGTGGCAAATCAGTCCTACTCTCTCAGCCTCAGTTTGCTCATCTGTAAAATGAAGCAGCTGGACTAGATGACATCTAAGGTCCCTTAGAACACTGGGTTAGTCATGCCTCTGAGACATATGGGCAAATCATCAGCCTTCTCGGAGCCTCAATTTTCTCATCAGTGATTAGAAAATGAGGATAAAAAATAAAAGAAAGTGAGCTGGAGAAGGAACTAGCCAACCACTCCACTATCTTTGCCAAAAAAATCCCAAAGGGGAGCACAGAGTTGGACAAAGACTGAAAAACAAAGTTTTATGGATGTTGGGGAGGTCAAGTTCAACAATGTGGCTGAACACTTGCAAACTCTTAATGCCTGATATGTGTGATCATCTTTTGGGTGTTGGAGAGATTGTTATCCATCTCTTCATGGCATATTTGTCAAAGGAGAATGACTAGAAATGATCCAGAAATGAGTCCCTCCCGCTTGTCTAGGGGTGATCAAGGAAGACTAGCACCTTTGGAGGAAATGGCAGCTGAACCCTTTGGGGCTGTTCATCCATCTTTGGGGTTCATCTAACACTCACCTACGGCTCCAAATAGCTGGCCACACCCCAGTAAATTATTTGGGCAGGTGGACTAAACTAGACTATGGATGACTGAGGAATCTCAGACTCTCCACTTAGCAGGCTGCATACCCCAAACATTCTTTGGTGGAACAGATGAATGGGAATGATGTGTTCCGATAGCCATGAAGGCAGCTGAAGCAGTTCTGGGGAACACAGAGCTTGGTCAGACTTTGAAGACATTAAAGTCATCCCCTGAATCTTGGACCTTTGTTTTTATCTTGCCACTGGCCTCCAATGATTCAGGAAGAGAAGGGAAGGCTGGTGGTGACTTTGTACAGCTCTGCCTCACTTAAATCCAGTTTATGTGGGAGTCAGAAGACATCAACAAGTGAGGTCATTTTGATCCTTTTCATGAACAAAGTACAGCAACCTTTTCATAGCTAGTGTTCTGTGGACTATCACAGGGGAGGGAAAGTAACAGCATTCTGTGATCAAGGAGAACTATTGAGATAGAAACTCATTCTTTGTTCTTCTTCATCTCATTCTCCTCTTCCTCCTCCTCTTCCTATTCTTCTTTGTCGTCCTCCTCTTCCTTCTCCTCTTCTATTGTTGTTGTTCTAGGGCACAGTCCAAACCTCATACAGATAATCTCATCAATCATCTTCATCTAACTTGGAAGTTCTTCATTATCTATCACCTCACCCTTTTCCTTTCATGTTTTAAGAAAACAAAAGCCTCCTCGGAATCAGATTTTTTTAATGCAAAAGAAAATCTAGACAGACATAGGATCCCAAAGAAAATCAATTGTATTGAAAGTCTGACTGAAATGTTTTGGCTATTTTAAAGCATTAACATGGAAGTTCACACAGTTGTATCTGATTAAATTATTCCTCTGCTCATTTGATTGCTGATTCTTTATAAAAGGGTCCCAGAAAGGAGGAATTGCTTGGTCCTAGTCTCCTTCCCACTAGAGGAGAAATCCTTTTGCTGATGTTGCATCTGAAGCCTCAATCCAAATATTTTTCCACACTTCAGCCAAAGGCCAAAATACAAGTTTTGCCCACTATCTCCCGAGAAGCCCAAACATGACATTTGCAGATGACCGAGCTGACAACTTTTACACAATGTCAGTTCCTAAAGCCTGGCGGGGGCTTACCAGAAGAGCTGTGGAAGCCGCCTCCGAGCCAAATCCCATCAACAGCCAGCACAATTTCTTTCCTGGAACCTCATGTGTGTTCTTCTGATCTCTGAACTCCTTGTCCCTGGAGAGGGGAGGAAAGAAAGAGGAGGATGTAAGGGCAAGGGAGGGGGTTGGGCCATGAACAATGAATTTGGAGGCAGCTGACCTGGCCTTGGCTTCAGGCTTTGATCTTGGCCAGCCACGTGCCCAGGTACTTACTCGCTCTGGTTCTGGGGTCTTCTGTGAAATGCAGAGGATCAGGGGAGTGGCCCCTCCCTCTCTCCTTCCAAGGATCCTTCATCGGTCAGAGCCTCTCTCCTATAGAGTGACTGCACTCTGCTCCGCTCTGCCCAAGGTCAGGAATTCATTGTAACGAATGCCCTGGGACCTTCAGAGAAAAAGAGAGCACAAAATGTTTCCTAAATCTAGCAAAGGATTCTGGGGGCCTCGTGTTCCAAGGATAAGCTCAGACTGGACACACCTAACATAGGACTCATCCTCTGGCCATGTGCTCACCAAACCTGCCCTCCTCCGGGTTTCCTTGCTGCTGCTGAGCACCCTGGGCATCTGCCTACTCACCCAGGCCAGAAACATCAGCGTCATCTTTGATTCTTGACTGAATTCAACAAGCATTTATTGAGTGCCCACTGGCTATCCAGCCTTGTGGTAGGGGCAAAGAATGATTCCTACCTTCAAATCCCTTGCATTTGGTTGGGATATAGAACATGCCCCAGATAAGAAAATTCAAGTTGATTTGAGGAGGATGAGAACATCAACAACTGGAGGAGTGATTGGAGGGGGAGGCCTTAAAAGGCTCCATAACCTCCCAAACCACAAATACCACAAGCTCTGAGCAGCCACTCTTGATGTTCCAGGTTGTCAGTGCTCCCCTGTCATCAAATGACCAGTTGGCCTGGCTTCCTATCAGCAAGCCCCCCTCAGAGACTTTGGCTTCCGTGAAACTGGAGTGTGGCTGGTCCCAGGTCTTACGTGGGCTAAGGCCTTGAGAGGGCTTGGCTAAGGTGACTGAGGAGTTCAGCCACCCAAGACAGAGAAAAGTAGAGCTCAGCTGCTCCCTGCAGGAAACCAGAAGGCAGACACGGGCCTGTGCAGGGCAATGCTGGCTCGAACACTGACCAGACATGCGGTGTGGGCAACACCCCAGCACTCTCAGCTTCCACATCTGGAAAATGGGAGTGACAATATTTGACCTTTATCTCTCACAAGACGTGTGTAAGAAAGCAGCTTTATCAGCCTTCAGGAAATAAAGCATCTCAACTCTTCACAACTCCACACATAGATCAACAAGTGTTTCTGGGCACCTACTATGTATCACATACTATGTGGGGTACCTACTATGTGTCAAGAACTATGCTGGACACCTACTATGTGTCAGGAATTATGTGGGCATCTACTATGTATCAGGCACCTACTATGTTTCAGGTACTATGCAGGGCACCTACTATGTGTCAGAACTATGATGGACACCTACTATGAGTCAGGCATCTACTATGTGTTGGGCACCTACTATGTGTTAGGTACTTTGCAGGTCCCCCACTATGTGTCAGACATTATGCTTGGCCCCAGAGGTACAAAGGCAGAAATGAAACCCTCTAACCTCTGAGGTCATGCTCAAATGGAGAAGACAACATGTGCATATATAAAGATAGAAAAATAGTTCAAACAGAAGGTAAGCCAGTGGGGGGAAGGGCAGAGTCAAACAAAAGTCCCCAAAGACCACATAGGTCCATTACCCAGATTCCCCCCAGAGACAATCACTAGAGTCACTCACACTCTGGCCTCCCCTTGGGACACTGGGAGCTTAGGTGACTGTTTTATCAATAGGGCCCAGATAGCTTTGTTTATGGAACTGGCAGAGGGTTCAGGGAATAGTCCTGATTTCAGATTCCACCTCAGACACTTAGTAACTCCACAACCCTAGACAAGGTACTTAATCTTTCTGAGACTCCGTTTCCTGCTTTGTAAAATGATGTTAGAGTTAGCATTTACCTAGTAGAGCTGTAGTAAGGATCAGTGAGATGAAGCACTTTGCAAATAAAGCAACAACAGCCCTGGGCTATGCGTGCAATCATTATCATCTCCATTTTACAGATAAGGAAACTGAGGCAAACAAGTGGCTTGCCCGGGGTCACACAACTAATATCTGAGGCCAGACCTGATCTCAGATCCTCCTAACTCCAGGCCCAGAACTCTATCCATTGCACCACCCAACCTTAATAAATGCTAGTTGATTTGACTTAATCACAATTTTTCAGCATCTTCCTCTGATTTTGTCTTCAAATAGCCAGAGAAAAATGAAAGTGAGTAATCCCCTAGATACATTCTCTAGGACCATCTGCCAGCCCTCATTATTATAAAAATCAAAAAATTAGCCACACTCTTGCTAGTTATTCTTTGCAATTTTTCAAAATTCTGCCTCTTAAATTACATAATTAATCCCATGCCATCGTAGGAGAACATAGCACATTTAAGAGAGAGAATGTTTCAGTAATAAGTATTGTTTTAAAAAAAAAAAAATTGAAGACATAGGCTGCCTGCAAGGATGGTAAAATGAGAGGCAGAGCTCTTACCACATGACTCATTGGTTGGTAGGGCTGCCAAGCCCCGGCTGCCAGGCATACCAAGTTCAGGAGCAGGATAACCCCAAGCTCCCAGGAAAGATAATTTCATATTACTAATACTAAAACATGATCGTTTGTCCGATATATTGGGAAAATCCTGGAAATGCAATATGGGGAAAGTTAGAGAGATAAACCACATTATCCTCCTGGATTAATGTCATACTGAATGACTCCATTAATGTATCATGACTAACCCCCATTGTGATATCATTCATCTAATGAACCTTTTATAAGCTTATTGTTACAAATACCAACCTACTCAAGGGATGATGGACATGGAGGAATCATGGTTTTAAACATCAGAAGCTAGACTACAAGTATGGCTAAGGAAGGAGGTCTTGAACAAGATCACACTCCAATGGGGACGCCATTGGTGTTGCTCCTCTTGATCAGATCTTATCTAGGAGTCCAGAGTATACCAGCAGGCTGGTTCATTCATCTCCAAGAAGTCAGCTTTTAACTCCAGCAAAAGCAAAGTGCAAATGAAATTTGGAGAGATTCAGCCTTCCTGGCTCAATAAAAAGGCAGACAAAATTCAGTTCCACACTGGTAGCAGCAATCCCGAGTGCTTTTATAATGCCCTGAAGGCTATTTATGGACCAAAGACCTAGAGTGCCCCTCGATTACTCAGTGCTGATGGAGTCACTCAGATAAGTGATGAGGACACGATTCTGGAGAGATGGGCCGAACCATGTGCTTCAGCAGACTACCATCAGCACTGCTGAAGTCACTGGCCATGTACCTCAGATCCAAGTCAATCCCTCTCTAAGCAAATTTGCAACGGAAGGAGGGGTTTGAAAGCCATTAGGCTCCTCTTGTGTGGCAAAGCACCTGGTGCCGATTCTATTCCAGCTGAGATTTATAAAGTGGGGAGTCCCTTGCTCATACAAAAACTTGACAAAAACTTGGAGTTATCCTCCAAGAGTTCAGGGATGCCTCCATAATCCATCTCTATAAAGGAAAGTGAAATAGATGGTCCTATGGCAACCACAAGGGGCTACTGTTAGGCAGAGTCATTCTTATTGAACTGATCCTTCACCTGGAAAATGGTCGTTGACCTGAGAATCCATGTGCCTTCAAAATAGTCACTATGGTCCATTTGCTGCCTGACAACTTCTGGAGAAGTGCTAAGAGCAGAATAGAGTTCATTATACAACATTCATAGATCTGAACAAGGCCTTTGATATTGTGAGTCATGGGATCTTGTGGAAAATCATGGAGACATTTGTTTGTCTAGAGAAGTTCATCAGTATTGGGCAAAAGCTCCAAGATGGCATGTTTGCATGGATTCTGAGAAATGGAGGACACTCTTGTGCTTTCCTAGTCTCCAATGGAGGAAAACAGGGTTTGTGCTTCCTTTCTCTTCAGCATTTTTTCAGTGATGTTGTCAGCCACCTTCAGTGAGAATAAACAAGCCATCCAAGTCAGCTACCACAGTGAGGGTAAATCATTTAACTTGGAAAGGCTACAAGCCAAGACCGAAGAGGGAGAGGGAGTGCAGGCTCCCAGATAACTGTGCACTCGGTGCAGCCTCTGAAACTGAGATGCAACAAAATATGTATCAATTCTCTTCAGCTTTTGCTAATTTGGGCCTGACAATTAACCCCAAAAGAGACGTCCTCCACCAGCCGGGGGCCACACCATCCATCCATGGAACCATTGGTTACAGTCAACGGAGAAATTCTGAATTCTGTGTATGAGTCCACTTACTTTGGCAGTGTCCTTTCCAGGGATATACACATTAGTAATGAGGTTGATGCATACATGGTCAGAGCTTTGAGAGGCTTAGAAGGGAAGTGTGGGAGAGAAGAAGTATTAGCCTGGCTACCAAAGAAAAGTTTACAGAGCCATTATTGTTGTGGAACCTGGACAGTATAGCAGTGCCATTTTTTCATTTGAATTGCCTTGGGAAGATTCTGAAGATCACTTGGCAGGATAAGATGCCAGACACTGAGCCAACTGCCAGGCCTTCCTACCCTACTGCAGAAAGCCCAACTCTGATGGGCCAGCGATGTGGTCTGAAGGTTAAATGTACATCTATCTGGGGGGCAGCTAGGTGGCGCAGTGGATAGAGCCCTGACTCAGGAGGACCTGAGTTCAAATCTGATCTCAGACACTTAACACTTCCTAGCTGTGTGACCCTGGGCAAGTCACTTAACCCCAGCCTCAGGGGGGAAAAAATGTACATCTATTTAAAAGGCTACTCTACAAAGAAGTCATATAAGGCAAGCACTCACACAGAGGTCAGAAGAAGTGATACAAGGACACTTTCGAGTTTTCTTTGAAGTACTTTGGAATCAATTGTGAGACAAAGGAAGCATTGTCCTGGACCAGGCAGTATGGCGTGCCCTCATCAGAAAAAGTACTGTGCTTTATGAACAAAACAGAATTATAGTAGCTCAAAAGAAATATGATGTGCAAAATCATCGATGTCTTGATTCCAGATGTTCCCAGGGACTCTTTGTGCCCAATCTGCGGTAGAATCTTTCAATCTTTTATTGGTCCGATCAGCTGCAGAGAAACTCAGGGTACATTGATGTGATGTCATGATATCATTTTGGTCCTCTTCCGGTATGAAGGACAACCAATGATCTGGTCAGTGAGGAAGGATTAGATGAGTCTCCCATTCATAATTGGAACCATTCATGGAGCAAGGATCAGGAGGAGCAGTAGAAGGGAATGACATCACATCTGATCAGTGGGGAAGACCAGGAGAGAGAGAGAGCCTAACAGACATTGCAAAGTAGCATTTGCAAAGAAATTCTCCCAAGTTCCCTTCCTGTGTCAGATCAAATTACTGCACTTTGGTGCACTCCCCATCCCTGGATCTAGAACTCCTTCACCCACCTTTGATGGCCTCCATGCCCATAATGGCCCTCGTTTCTGTCTGATCACATCGCCCAGCTCCTTCACCCTCTACCTGAGGCTGCCTGTGATGCTTGTGCTATGGGAGTTCCTTGTACCTGTGTGATAGCTTCCCAATAGAATGAATGTAAGCTCTCTGAGGGCAGCAAAGGAATAACATGTTGGCCATGAACAGGGAGGGGAAAACAAAACATAAAACTTGGTCTCCAATTTGGTCCAATTCATGAGGCTCCTCCTTCAACAGTCTCCACTCCAGGCTGCATCTTCCTTCTTACCATAATAGGGGAGCAAAAGAGATTCAGAGACTACAAAGGTACATGACTGGGGGAACACGAAACAGCCACATGAAGACGAGCTACAAAGAGGAAGAGAGCTAGAGTGGGAGCAATAGGAGATGTGCCCCAAAAGACCTGGGATTTGAACTTTCACTGGTACTTACTAGTGGAATGACACAAAGCAAGTTTCTGGAATTCATTTCTTCATGCATAAAATAAAAGGGTTAGATGAGATGCTCTCAAAAATTCCTTCCAGCTCTAAATTTTATGATTAATAAAGTTCACAAGTAGAAAATAAAATGGAGGACAGATGATCAAGTCACAAAGATGAGGGTTTTAAAATACCCCAGACTCCATATGAGAAAACATTGTTTCATAAATGAATCAGTTTCCAATAAAAAAAAAAAACCTTTCCTCTTTCCAATGTCCAGCCCTCAACTTCCCGTGTCTCCTTCCCAAACTACTTTGCATTTATTTAACAACTTTTCATTATTTTCTCTGTATTGATACTGTTTTTTTTAATCATTCAACTATGAGTTCTTTGAACACAGGGACTGTTTTTTGACTGGCACATAGTAGGGACTTAATAAGTGCTAGTTGATTTTATTTTGTATGTGCTTATTGTTCCTCTCAATAGAATATAAGCCCTTTGTATATCAAGTTTCCCCAGTACATCCAGTAGATGTTTAATCGATGCTTGTTGGTTGGTCACACCAAGAAGGGCAGCGCTTTCAGGAATCCAGAGATAGTCCCACTGTCCTCTGCCCTGGTTTGACCATACATGGAGGACTGTGAACAATTCAGAGTACCTCATGTTAGGAAGATCATGGGACAGCTGGATTCTGTCTTCTTATTGAGTGGCTCGATGGGTTATTTGGATCTAATGTCATTTGAGTCATCAGGTGAAACCCTTCTCAGAAGCGTTCTCATAAAAATACACCGAATGATAAAGGTTAGCAACTATGCACTGAAATGCAGTCATCAAAATATATTTTAAAATGATCATGGGTCCCATGTCTAGCAGACAGTAAACAGATAATTGAAGGGCCAGAGGTCAAGGGTGCTTGAGGATCAGCTGAAGGAAGGAGGGATGTTGGTTTAGAGGAGACTTCCTCTGTGGGAATGGGAGTGTGTAGGCGGATGTTACTTCGGGTCTAGGCCTTGAGGGTTGAGACATGGATGGGGGAAGAAGTTTGTTCTTCTTGGGCCACAGAGGGAGCAATCGCTAGAAGTTGGGAAATGCTCCCAAGAGTTAGAATTATCCCCAAATTGCAATGGGCGGCCATAGCAGGTAGCTCCCCCTACCTCCACTTTGGATGTCTTTAAGAAACAGATGATTATTAGCATAGAATTCTAGTCTGGCACAGGTTGAACCTGATAGTCCTTAATCCCTTCCATGGAATCACAAATAGAGCTAGAAGGGGCTTTAGAGGTCATTGGGTCTCACCCCTCCTTTAGTGGAAAAGTAACTGAGGCATAGAAAGTGACTGTCCAAAATCATTCTCGCTGCACACCAAATCTCTCAAAGTTGCCAGTGCTTCAATTATGTGTTGACAGCTTTCCCTCTGAGTCAGTAACTAATTCTTCATGCTAGGAGAAGCTTGCTTTAATTAGGCTTCTCCATCCACCCTACCCCTCTGCCATCCAGACTTTTCTACTTTGCCAGCTGCCTCACTCCAGAGCCCCTAAAACTTCTGGGTATTTCTATTCACCCTGATATCTGTATTAAATTTGCCTTTCTCACTAGTAGTGTGAGCTGCTCAAGAGCAGGGATTATTTGGATTTTTAGATCTATATCTTCAGGGCTTCTCACAGTGCAGAGTGCCTCATCAATGCTTTTTTTGTTCATTCATCTTTAACTGTAACACAGATCTTAAGCCAAACACCAAGAATGGACTTGTTAGGAAAGTTTAAAAATGGCAGTCATCTCCTTATTCTTGGAAGTCTGCCTCTCCTCTGTAAAGTCCAAGATTGCATCAATAATTTGGTGGCTTGCACACTGATGACTCATATTGAGCCTGCAGACCATTAAGTCCTGAGATCTCTCTCAAAATAACTGCTTCTATCCATGTCTCACAGAGACGAGGTAGATTCCTTGAACCCAAGCGTAAGACTGAATTTATCCCTTCTGAATTTGATCTTTTTAGATTCAGTCCAGTGCCCTAACTTCTGGAGATAATTTATTTTGTTATCCTCTATTTTACAGCTTCTTCACAGCTTTGAGTTATCTGCACCTTTGATAAGCCAATGATACCTTGACAAACATAAAATATCTCAGAGTCAATAAACACAGATCCTTGCAGTACCTCACCAGAGACTTGCCACATTGACTTCAAATCTGAGTTCAGTCAACTTTTGCTGAATTTATCTCACTTTTTTCTTGTCTAGCCTCCATCTCCTAAGCTTTCCCACAAACTCGAGACTCAATCAAACATGCCTAAAATCTAAATAAGCTATGTTCATTATCTACCATTGTAGTAAAATGGTCCAAAAAGGAAATGAGATAAACTCAACTCAACTTGTTCATGCACTTGGGAATCACTGCTTCCCTTCCTAAATGCCTTACATTTAATGATGGAGTCTCAGGTCTTCTCAGAAATCATAGTCAAGCTCCCTGACCTGCAGCTTGCAAACAGATACCTATCCCTTTTTCTTTTTAAAATCAGGATCACCTTTACTTTCTCCAATCTCGATAAAGCTCTCCCATTTACCATGATATCAGATATCTCTGCCACCAGATCATCAATCCTATACGCCAATTCTTTCAGCCCCAACAATGTAGCTCATCTGGGCTTGGGAGGGGATGTAAATCAATCGAGGGCAGGAAGCTATATGCTCTATTGTTACATCCTTATTGTATATTTTTCTTAGAAATTAAGTTCTGGTCTTTCTGCTCCCAAAGTTACCCTCCCTTCCTTTGAGAAAAGAAATGCTAAACTAGTAAAATTACCAAATGTTTATTTTATAGAGGTAGAAAAAAAAGCAACAATGAAATTCATTTGAAAGAACAAAAATTCAAGAATAAAGAAGGAAATCAATGAAAAAAAAAGTATGAAGTTCGGCAGCGCAGTACCAGATTTCAAATATAGTACAAAGAGGTAATCATCAGAATAATCTGATACTATACAATATAGTGGTGGATCCCTGGGATAGATTATGTACACAATACACCAAAACAAATGATCATGGAAATATAATTTTTGATAAAGGCAACGATCTAAGTTTGGGACAAGAATTCATTGTCTAATGAAACCTGCTGAGAAAACTGATAAGTGGTCTGGAAGAAACTAGATATAGATCAATCTTTCACACACATACCAAGAAAAGCTCAAAATGGCCACATGATTTAGACATAATGGGTGATCTCATAAGCAAATTAAGGAAGCATGGGAAAGTATGCCTGTAAGATTTAGTGGATGAAACGAGAGTTTATTACCAAACAAGAGATAAATAGGATCATGAGGAGAAAATTAGATCATTTTGATTACACAAAATCAAAAAAAAAATTACACAAAATTGATACACCCTAAGATAGAAGGAAAACAAGAAATGGGGGATAGAATAAATTTCTTTGATAAAAGTTGTGTTTTTCTAAATATATAGAGAACAAATTTATAAAAATAAGAGCTATTTCCCAATAGACAAATGGTCAAAAAATATGAAGAGGCAGTTTCCAGAAAAAGAAATCAAAGTTATGAATAGTCAAATTAAAAAATGGATTAAATCATTCCTGATTAGATAAATTCATTGGCTAATATGGCAGAAAAAAACAATAACAAATACTGATAGAAAGGAACATCTGGGATGAAAGCATTAAAAACTGGGAGGGTCAGGAAAAAGTCTATTCTAGAAGATAAAATTTGGTTTGAGCATGAGAAGAGCTGGGATTTCAAAAAAAATAGAAGTGAGCAGTAGAGGTATACCAAAAATGGGACACAGCTTGGGCAAAGGTGTGGAGATGGGAGGCAGCATATTAGACAGAGGAAACTAATGGACTTCTCTGGTTATAATGCAGACTGATGATGAAATGTAGTGTGAAAGCTGTCTCCTCTTCTGGATGCAGATGGCATTTTCTTTCCAAAGTCTATTGAGATTGCTTTGAATCACTGAACTCCTGAGAAGAACCAAGTCTTCAATAGTTGATCATCACACATTCATGTTTTATTGTGTATGATATATTTCTGGTTCTGCTTGTTTTGCTCAGCATCAGTTTATGTAAATCTTTCCAGGCCTTTCTAAAATCAGCTCGTTCATCGTTCAACTGTTATTCTCCATTATTACTGTTCTTTGTGGGAATTGTGGATTTTCATAAACAGTTTTGTTCTGCCTTCATCCCTTTCATTTTAAAGCTCCACTAATTGAAAAACTCTAAGTGAATTCTTACCACTCTGATCAACTTTTGTTAGGAATACGCCAACCGTGGTGGTGGGGGGATGGAAACCTGGATTCCTTTATTTTAATCTGTTGAACAGAAATCCAAATCCCCTTCTCAGCTGCCTTCTTTTTAACTAGCTGTTCATCCCTCCCCACCCAATTAGCTTTTCTTGTTTATAGTTTTTGCTGTCAATGCATAACAGAAAACATCTTTTCCTATGGTTTTCATTTTCATGTCCAAGACTTTGTAATTTTTGTCACTACTTTCTAGGTCCCTTCTGGAAGTGCTGTTTGTGCCCGTGTGAATCCCCACTTCTGTGGGTGACAGTCCGTGTCTTGTCCAGTCTTGGCAGATTCTTTATCTTGTCTTAGATATGGGTATAGACACGAGGAAATCAGAAAGGCTCTTTACTATTAGCATGTCAGCAAATAACTGAGTCATAGGATACAGAGTCACAGTACCTCTTTGAGAATCAATGTATTCATCTGTAAAGTGACATCTGTAAAGTGAGAGAGGAGAATTAGGTGACCTCTGAGCTACTCTCCAGTTCTAGAACTCTTCCAGGATGTGACGGCCTTCCAGCAAGAGACAATAAGCTGACATTTGCACAATGAATTATGAAAGAGATTTGGCAAGTTGAGATGACAAAATTGGATGGGAATCTGATTTCCACAGATTCTAATTAAATACAAAATCTTGTGACTTTCCAAAAAGTATCATTCCTTATTACCTAATTACGGCAAAACCAGAAAACTCGTCCTGATGGATGACGACTAGAACATGTGGAATCAACTCATCTTCACATATTCTCCTTGGAACTGGAGAACATCAGAGCTGTAGATACTTTGTAGCCCAACTCTTCCATTTTACACAAGAAGAAGAGAGTACCAGGAAGTTGATAAGACTCCTGCTCCTCAGGTAATTGTGTGACTTTTTTGATTATTCAGCACAATCCTCATTAACAAATCTTCCCCTGTCCAAACTAAACATCCCCATTTCTCTCAACTGACAGCCCTACAACAAGTTCAAAGCCCTTGGCCATCCTGTTTGTGAAGAATGCTTTACAATGACTTTCTCAGGGCCAGTGATGATAGTCTCCAGGTTTTCAGTGGTCTTACCCAGAATGGGAGAGGAAAGAATCATAGTGCCCCTAGAGGAGGCATTTAATTATCAGTCCCTTTACAGCCTAGGAAAAGCTAATGGCAGGGTACTACCATCCCATCTGTGGCACTGGAGGCATTGCTGCACTACTAGAAATGCCAGGACCTCAGCTAGAACTCCCTTACTCAAAAATGTGATATAATTAATATGGGACAACCCAGCTCCCTCCTACTTTTCCAGTCTTCTTGAACCTTCTATCTCACCATGTGAAAAATGATGAAAAGTTGGGTTTCGATAGTGTGGAAGTACACTTCCAAAGTGCAAGCTTTGAGGTAGTGTGGGATAGTGGGTACCACTGACCAAGAGGTTTTCAGAAAGTGAGAGGTTAAGGAAGGTTAGGATTCACAAAACAATTAAGTGATCAATAGAAGCGTTGAGCAAACAAGGAATTGGGAGGCTAAGAAGGCACAAATGGATTCAGCCAAGCAGAAAGAATCTTGGAGTTTTGAGAAAACCACAAACTTAAGATAATAGCCCATCCAGCCCAAACTAGTTGGGGTCAATGACAGGACTTGACCAAATCACTACTACACCTGCCTAATAGGCTAATTGAATATTAAACAACACACCCTAGAATAGGAGTTTTCTGCCAGTTTTGAACATGGAATGTATGGGGCCTCTGAAGGGAAGTGGGGCCCACTTCTGGCCAGAAAAGACAATTCTTAACTAAGATTCTTTAATAAATTTTCCTTGATATCTGATTTTCAGCATCAAGAATGTTATTTCTAACAATCATATGTTCCTAGATTCAGTGACGCTGGCTTCCTGGTTGTTCTGAAATTTTCTCTGGCTCTCCTCCATATCTGGAATGCTCTCCCTTCTTTCCAACTATTAACTTCTCTAGTTTCCTCTAAATCCCAACTAAAATCCCACCTTCTCCAGGAAGATTTCTCTAATCCCTCAATCTCAGTGACTTCCCTCAATTCAGTTATTACCCATCTATCTTGCATATAACTTACTTTGCATGTATTTGTTTGCATTTCTCCCATCAGATCAAAAGCTCCTTGAGATCAGGGATAGCCTTCGACACATAGTAGGAAATTCATACATGTAGAATTATTGATTGATGATATACTATGAAAGTTACTGCAAGTAACTTTCAACTTGATGTAAGAAAAAAAAGATTCTAATGATAAGAATTATCCAACAGTGGAAGATAGCTCAATTCCTAGAAAATTTCTGGAATATCTCATAAAAGGTATGGTTAGTTGTAATGTTCTTGGTTCAGTTTTCTGGAGGTCTTGGGGCAGCCTTCCTTTCAGTTCAGTAATCACCACAAGAGTAGCCAGGGGTTAAAGTCCAATTCCTTTATTATCTCTTTCAAAGTCTTGTCTCCTTTCCTGGGGCTTGGTTAGCTTTCTTAAAGGCCTTCCAGAGTCTTGGTTTGATGGAGAAAATGCAGGAGGCCAGCCACCAGGAGACTGAAGAGAGAATTGAATCTTGTCCAGTCCTTGCTGGCTGATATATACTCCATTATCATAGGTGTGAATCTTGTGGAACTATATTAAGTACTAAGTACATGTACTGAACTAGAGAACTATTAAGCATCAAGCTAAACTAGATAATCATTATATTTATCAATTACACTGACTTAACACCTGGTAAGAATCCTTGTTTCGAGTTCTGGCCCAAAACATCTCCCACTTTCTTTTGTTTTAGAAAATAAGGTGGTCACACTCTCCCAGACTAATCAAGGAGGTGAGAACCCCCCAAAAAGAAGGTGATCATGCCCTCCCTGACATCTCAGGAAGGGAGATGAAAACACCAAAGGAAATGGGGACTCAAACCAGATTAGCAGGTTTCTGAAGGGTCTCACTTGAAACAAGTATACATAAATCCATCAACATGGGAGTTATTACATAAGCACATAGCAATATAACATGTCATAAACCGCTTCATAGGTGGTGCTGATTGTATCACTTCCCCTCCTGCATTTTCTTCTTTTTCCTTATTCTAATAGTTTTATAATTCCTTAAAGGCAATTGTATTAAGTTATATGTATCACGTGTTTCTTTAGAAATTGAATCAGGGCCATTATCATTGTAATATTCACATAGTTGCTCTCCTATTAATTTCCACTCGTCTAGATCTAATTCTTTTTCCTTTGAGAACCAAGTAGATGTGTACTGTACTGTTTCTAAAAGTTCAATGATCTGCTCCCAAGTTACAATCAAACCTTGGCTTTTAATCTATCTAACCAAGTTTTTTCCTCACATTTTCCTTGAGGTGGAAAAGAAGGCTGTTTTCTAAACATTTGTCCCATTTCAGCTGAAATACTAGTTTAGCCCTTTACCAAGTTTCCTTCTTGTATATTTTTGTACTTACTCTAATTTCTGGGTCACAGATGTAGGTTTCAGCCCCACGTTGGGCTCCAAAATATAAGGTTCCTGGTTCGGTTTTCTGGAGGTCTTGGGGCAGCCTTCCTTTCAATTCAGTAATCACCACAAGAGTAGCCAGGGATTAAAGTCCAAAAGTCTTTATTGTCTCCTTCACCTGGTGCTCAGCTAGCTTTCTCATGATATTCAGATGGACTTGGTTTCAGTGGAGAAAATGCAGGAGGACAGGCCAGCCACCACAAGGCTGATGAAGATGGAAATGAATCTCTCACTGAATATAAACCAATCATTATTTCACTAGTAAACCATTATTTGTTGTAAGAGTAAATCAATCATAGTGAACTTAGAGAACTATTAATCACCACGTTAAACTAAATAACCATTGTCTTTATCAATTCCACTGACTTAACACCTTAAAGAATCCTTGTTTCAGAGTTCTGGCCCATAACAATCAGTGAATCTTTAGAAAAGGAAACAGCAATCACAAAGATCCAGCCTGGCTTCATCAAGCACAGTTTTAGTTCATTCCCTTTTATGATCATGTTATTAAGCTAGTTGAAAGTTTACCCAGATTTTGGCTATTTGACAAAATCTCTCATATTATTATTATGAAAAAGTTGGAGAGATATGAGCTGGACAATAGTCCCGATAGTGAGTTTGGGATTGCTCCAATAGTCAAGTTTCCAAAGTTGTCATTAGTGATTCTATGACACCTTGGAAAGAAAGTGAAGGGCATAAGATAGCTGTGATCGATCCAGTCCTTTGGTTGGGTAGTCTTCAGAGCTTAAAGGCCTGATCTAAGATACAACAGCCCTCTGATCTTGGCTTTTCAGGATCTCTTCTCCATGGTGTAGGAGCTAATGCATTAGAAATACAAACTTTCCTCAGCTACAGCTGGTTTTTTAATTTGTGAAGAGGTTCTGTGAGTGCCAGAATATTGCTTTTTACAATAATAAAAAACTTTTGGGATGTTTTCTTAATCCCAAACAAACCCAGCTGTTGTTCATTTCTAATTACAAATTAGCTGTGGAACAATTGATCATTTCAAATCAACTCATTTATCATCTATTCACTGTTAATTTATATGTTCTGAGAAGCCCTTGAACTGAATCACAGCTTTGAATGTAGACTTTCCTAGTTGCAAACCCGGAGCAAGAACTCTTCTCCCCTTCTGTCTCCAGCTATTTTCTTCCCTCTCCCCTGACCCTCCTAACCCTGATAATACATTGCATTTGATTCTACAATTGTGCTACAGTTTTATTTTGATCATTAGTATTTAGTTAATATCTAAAATTTTTGTTAATTAGGATAAGTTAATCAAGCATTATTAGGGATCTACTAACAGTTTCATGCACTGGACAAAGTTCTGGGGATACAAAAGAAACAGTCAAAATTCAGTTCCTGCTTTCAAAGAGGTTACAATCTAGTAGGAGACAACAACTCTGAATAAACAAACCATACACGGGATGGATTGGGGATCATCTCTGTGGGAAGGCCCCATGATCACAGGGGATTCCCAAGGGCTTCCTGCACGATGTTGACTCTAGCTGAGACTGGCAGAAAGTCAGGGAAGCTAAGAGATGGAGATTAGAAGGGAGAGAATTCCAAGCACAAGGGACAGCCCATGAAAATGGGTCGAGTTATTTATGGATGATGGATAGACATCAACATTACTAGATCCTAGAGTCCCCAGGGATAAATAAGGATAAAAAAAGCAGTCTGAAGGACTTTGAAAGCCAGAAGTGACTTTCCATTTGATTTTGTAGGTGGTAAGGAGCTTCTGAAGCTCATCTTGAGTGAAGGGCAGGTGAAGGGAAGGTGACACAGTCAAACCAGCCCTGTCAAGTTTGACATCCGAAAGGAAGATGGAGGAGATTGGCCTGGGCTGGGTGGTCTTAGGTACCGTAGGAGGGCAGACAAAAGGAACTGGAGGTGCATTGTCTGGAGCCATGAGATGCTGGACAATCATGGTTGTTCTTCAGCCATTGGAAAGCTCGAGAATGGAAAGGCTTACCTGAAGGGCTGTTACAAGAAATAGGGGTCAGCCTTGCCAGCTTGGCCCCAGAGGTCCGAAGTAAGCAATGGAGACATGAAGGAAGGAGGCTGATGGAGATTCAGGAGAAGCTTCCCAAATACCAGGGCTGTCCCCAAGTGGAATGGGCAGAGGAGTTGGACTCTCTTCCCTGGAGGACTTCATACAGGGGCATGGCCACATGTTGGCTGAGTAGTGATGGAGCTTCTTGGGGAGTATGGGTCAGACAAGGAGGCTGCTCAGGCCCAGTGGCTCCTTTGCCTTCATGATTGCCTGTCTTAAATGCCACTTTCCATGCACATGTGACTGGAAACATCGTGGGGGCTTCTTTCTCCTCCCCCCATATTTCTACAACCCTTCAAGCATCCAGCAAATTGGATGTCACACTTTAATTCTGCCTTTCAGAAGCAGAATAGGAATATGAAAGATAGAATGGAGGGCTTTTGTGACAGGAGGCTTGGATTCAGATCCTTCCTCCAATACTTGTACTAGCTGTGAGACTCTTAGTTCCCTCAATTGCAAAATGGAAATATCAATGCTTGTACCACCCACCTCTCATGGCTCCATCAATCAACCAACGAGTGTGTATTAAGCACTTCAGGCAATGGGCCAGAAACCAAGGCAAAGAACGACCTGATTCAATCCAGTGGGGTTGTTTGAGGAAGATGCTTTGAAAGCTTCACAGTCTGAGTGGTTGAAACAGGAGGATGTGGTCAGTGAAAGCGGAATGGAAACCATGGGAAGAGTGCTGTACCTGCTGATTGACCCGTTATTTAGTGCTCTAACCTCTGGAGGCCACAGTTTCCTCATCAGCAAAATGGCAGAGGGGCTGCTTAAGTTGAAAAGTTCAGTGAGAATAGGGCCTGGGCCAGAAGACTGGATCTGTCACTTACTATATCTGTGATCTTGAGCCACAATCATGGCATCTCTGAACCTCTGTTTCCTTATGCATAAGGTGAGTGGACCAGCCACTAAAGCACCTTCCAGCTCCCGGTGGGTGCCTCTATCCCTTGCCACAGGCCAGGACTCGCTCCTGGCTCCAGAGACTGGCAGCAGCCAGAGCTTGCCCTGGGAAGGCCCCAAATGGCCCTACTCTGGAAAGAGCTCCAGCACTTTGAATCCCAGATTTTCCTGAAAAGGCAGAAGCAATGACCTAGGTGGGCCTGAAGCACACTTGGAAGATTACTAGAAACTTGGCATTTTCTGCCCTGATTTAAGAAGCTGATATAAGCTTCTTCTCCACCCTAATCACCTAGAAGCCTCTTCAGTTGCTCAGCAGAGCCAGGAAAGGTAGGAGGCTGGGAAGAAACACTTGACTTTCTAAAAGAGCTTTTAACTTTGCAAAGCACTCGTGCTTCTGTTATTTCATCTTCATGCAAATAAGTGATCTGGGCTGTCAGTCAAACTGGGGTAACAAGCCATCAGTGATGAAGACTGAGCATCCAGAAGTGGTGGGGCCTTTGTAGTAGAGAGGGAAAGTTGGGAGGAGAAGGAAGGGTGAAGGGGGCTCTACAGGGGGAAGGGGAAAACTTCAACCACAGCTCTGGCTGAGATTTATCAATTCTCTAAGCTTGGGCACATCACTTCCAGCAGTCTGGGCCTCATTATGCCCATATTTAAGATGAGAATAGCCATTTTATTACCTTGTGAACCCCAAAGCACTGAGCAATCATGATGTCCGAAGACTGAAGATGAGGAGGTACGACCATCTTTTGATGGAGACAGGGAAAGCTGGAGCTGCAAAGGAAAACTATTTTCTGAGACAGTAGATGTATAAATTTGTTTTATATAACCATAGTTGTTTGTTATATGGAATGACTTTTATTTTTCTTTGGAAGAAACTAGGGTGTGACTGAGGGATAGTCATGGTGATGACTAAAATAAATTAAAATGAAAGGATTAATTAAAATTAAAGGAAGGAAGAAAAAATGTCTTAATGGAGCATTAAACTAAACAGAAAAGAAAGAAGAAAATTCTGACACAAACTGCTCAGTGTTGAAACTAACATGTCAAATTTTATTTTTACAAAAAAAAAATTAAAAGCATATATAGTGGTTAAAAACCAAAACACAATATAATGAAGAATTTACTGTTTCATATACAATCTCTTTTTGTTTATTTATCTTTCTCTGTTGAAACACTTATGTTTGTTGGTGTTATTTAGTTCTTAAGCAAAAAGAAAAAGAAAAGAATTTAAGGATGTGATTCAATCTCCATTTGACGAATCTGAACATAATGAAATCATCACCTCCAATGATCACCAGTCCATTAACAGACAACTCCTTTTGTCAGGAAGTCTTCCTTATGTTAAATTACAACTATCCCTCTATAGCTTCTCCACCCTCCATGGCTCATTATATTCTCCAAAATCAAGCAAAGTAAAGCTATAAATTTTAAGATTTCTTCCTTAAGAGATCCTATCAAATGGTTGCTGGTCTACCATAAGCTTCTTCAGGCAGATTACCCAATTGGATGGATCTCCATGAAACATAACTTTGTGTGCCCTTAGGATTCTGGTCATCATCCAACTTGAACAGATTTAAGAGGGGTAGATTTAGGCTTCATGATAGTTCAAGTGAAGGAGTCTCAACTTCCACCTTAACTAATATGATCACAAAGGTACTAAAATGTAATTACAAAGTATAAAGTCAGTACTAATAAATGTTGTTACAACCCTTTTAACAATTTATTTTTGACTTTATATTATTTTATTTGTTCCAGTACATGTCAAGAAAAAATTTAGCATTCATTTTTTTAATTAAAGCTTTTTATTTACAAATATGCATAGGTAATTTTTCCAACATTGGCCCTTGCAAATTTTTTTGCTCCAAATTTTCCCCTCCTTCTTGCCAGCTCCTCCCCCAGCTGGCAAGTAGTCTAATATATGTTAAATATGTTAAAATACATTAGCATTCATTTTTATAAGATTTTGAATTCCAAATTTTTCTCCTTCCTTCCCTCCATTCTCCCCTTCCAAAGACTAGGCAATTTGATATAAACTATACATGTGCTATCATATAAAACTTATTCCCATATTAGTCACAGTTGTAAAAGAAAAAGCAGAACAAAAAAAAATAAGAAAAACAAGAAAAAATAAAGTGAAAAAAATATGCTTCAATTTGCATTCAGGGTCCACAAGTTCTTTATCTGGATATGGATAATAATTTTTTTCATGAGTCCTTTGTACTTGTTTTGGATCATTGTGTTTCTGAGAAGAACTGAGTTACTCAGATCACCACACAATGTTGCTAATGCCATACACATTGTTTTCCTGGTTCTCCTCATTTCATTTCGCATCAGTTTCTATAAATCTTTCCAGGTTTTTCTGAAATCTGTCTGCTCATCAATTCTTATTCCATGATGATATTCCCTTACATTCATATACCACAAATTGTTCAGTCATTCCTTAATTGATGGGTATCTCCTCAGTTTCCAAAATTTTACCTCTTTGAAAAGGACTGCACATTTACCCCATTCTGTTGCTCCTTTCCTTCTGCATCCAGGGTACTCCTCTTTATCATTCCTTAATTATTTCCATATAATTTTCTGAAATTCACCTTATATATGTACCCTCTGTCTATGTATGATCATTTTACCTGTACTATTAGTTATAATAATTTTAATCATTAGAATCATCTTTCCATGTATGGATGTAAACAGTGAATCCATTATATTTTTCCCTTTTTACCTATTAATGCTTCTCTTGGGTCTTGATATTGGAGGTCAAATTTTTATTTTAGTACTGGTCTTCTCCTTATGAAAGCTTGAAATCTGTGTTATTTCATTGAATGATCTCTTTTTCTCTTTGATGTATTATGCTTGATATTCCTGGTTAAGTGATTCTTGATTGTAGTCCTAGTTCCTTTGCCTTCTGGAACATCATGTTTTATTGCCTCCTGTCCTTAATATTGTAGCTGCCATGTGGCTCTCCAATATTTAAATTATTTCATTCTGCCCACTTTCAGTATTTTTCCCCTAGATTTGATAGTCCTAAAATGTGGCTATAATGTTCCTTGGAATTCTTATTTTAGGATCTCTTTCTTGAGGTGATCCTTGGATTTTTAGTGACTGTTTTGCCCTATGCTTCCAGAACATAGAGGCACTTTTCCTTGATTAATTCTTGAAAGATGCTGTCCAAGTCCTTTTGATTATTGTTTTCAGGTTGTTCAATGACTGACATTATTTCTCCTGCATCTGTTTTACAAGTCAGTTGTTTTTCCCATGAGGTATTTAATTTTTTGTACAAATCTGTTGTTTTCCCATGTGATATTTTACATTTTCTTCCACTTTTTCATTCTTTTGAATTCATTTGATTGATTCTGGATGTCTCTTAGAATTGTGAGCTTCCATTTGCCCATTTCTAACTTTAAAAGTGCTGTTTTCCTCAATTAACTTTTGCACTCTATTTTCCATTTGGTCAGTTGTACTCTTTAATCTGTTGTTTTTTTTTTCAGTGGATTTTTGTATCTCCTTTTCCGTTTGGGAAATTCTATTTTTTAAAACAGTTTTCTAAGCTGCTGACTCTTTTTTTCATAATTCTCTTCATCACTCTCATTTCTTTACCCAATTTTCTTCTTTCTCTTATATTATTTTAAGCTTCTTTTTGAGCTCTTCAGTGAGTTTTTTTTCTGGGCTTGAGACAACTTCTTAGTTTTCTTTGGGATTTTGCCTATGAGTGTTTTGATCTTGTTGTCCTCTTCTCGCTTTGTGTCTTGGTCTTCCTTGTTATCATCATAACTTTCTATGATCAGATTCTCTTTTTTGGCTGTTCTTGCTCATTTGTGGAGGTCTTTTTAGGAAAAAAAAAACACCTCAGCTTTGCTCCCAGGGTGAAAGGAGTACTCTCTCAGACTCCTTGTGCCATATCATCTCCTGGCAGCCAATGTTTTTGGTACCACTCAGAGCTTACCAAAGTCAGTGCTTGCCAATAGACAGAGCATAATAACGATGCTGTTCTCCACCTGGAATCCTCAGCTTAGCTTTGCTCAACACTCCATCTGACAGAGAAGGGAAGAGACCTCTCCACACTCACTTGCATGGGTGCTTATTACTCATGAGCCAGCAGAACCTGCTTCCCCTGATTTCACAGTCCTTTGATGTTCTCACCAATGGTCCCAATTTCCTCTACTCAAAACTTGTCCATCTTGATGTGGGACCTTCCAGGACTTGTACCCCACCAAGACAACTTCGAGAATCAGGGCCCCTTTTTGCCATGATGAGGCAGTAAGAGAGTTCAGTATCACAGAAAGGTCTGAATGAATGAAGATGCCAATGTCTTCAAACCCAATTGAATGGAAAGAGAACTGATGGAGTCAGAGAAAGCCCAGTTTTACCATTTACTAGCTGTGCAATCTTGAGCAACCATATTCTGTCTCAGTTTCTTCATCTGTAAAATAAGAGCTAGATTACCTCTGAGGCCCCTCAGTCCTAAATCCACAACCCTCTGAACTCCATCCCCTTGATACACCAAAATGCTTCAATGATAAACATGCTGAGATCTTCTCCACAGACCCAAATGACAGCTTCCTGCAGATATTAGAACATTTTTGTCATAAGCATTTCTCATCTTTCTGTACAGCTGTTTTTCATTCCCTACATCCAGACAAAAGACTCCAAACACACGTTCTGACCTTGAGTTCTGGAATTGAACTGAATTCTCTTCTCCTTTCCTGTCCCCACTGCAAAGCTTCAGAACATCATGTCTCATGTTGTAACTGGAGGGACACTGGTGACAGGTGTGTGGATTTAATTACAGAGACTGTACATTCATTTGAAATGAGGGAAAATTTCACTCTTCAAAGCAATATTGTCAAACCCTGAAATGTTCTATTTTCAGAAGGCAGAATGTTGGCTTAAATGCATTCTCTTTGCATAATTAAACACCATTTTAATTATGGTGGTAGACACCAAGATAAAGATAGGTTTTGGAGAGCTGTTCAGTTATAATTTGTACATGTATCATCCATCAATCAAACTTGCTCATAAATATTTCAAGGGGTCCATAATCTGTGAGAGTGGGGCTTACACCAAAGGTAGAGGGGCAACCAAAGCATTCCTTCTTGTCCATGGGATCCCTGTCCAATTCTTCCTAAAGCTTCCATGGATCATAGAATCACAGGTTTAAAAATGGAAAATGACCTAGTCTAATCCCCTCATTTTACAGATGAGGACCCTGAGGTAGGAAAAAGGAGGTGAAAGTTATGTGGATCAGTTTAGATTTGGAAGGGACTTTAAAGAGCATCCACTACAACATTCTCTTTTTTTGTTGTTGTTTTTTTTTGTTTTTGTTTTTGTTTTTGTTTGTTTGTTTTTTGAGGCTGGGGTTAAGTGACTTGCCCAGGATCACACAGCTAGGAAAGGTTAAGTGTCTGAGACCAAATTTGAACTCGGGTCCTCCTGAATTCAAGCCTAGTGCTCTATCCACTGCGCCACCTAGCTGCCCCCACTACAACATTCTCATTTACAATTGAGAAAAATTGAGGCACAAAGAGTAACTCAGTGAATAACCTATGAGTGCTCAAGGCAGGATTTGAACCCAGGTTTTTTGCACTCAAATACAGCATTTATACATTACTTCAAGCTGCCTCATGGCAGAGCCACCCAACCTTCTGGAGTCCTTATTCTAGATATTAAACATGCACCCAGTGTGACCACCTGAATTTATTCCTCCATCACTCCTATCCCTCCCTCACTCTGGATGCCCCAAAGCCCTCCCAGTGCCTTATTGTACTGTAGAAGTATCCAGATATAGTCAGTGGTATGGGCTTGGTCAGTGGTGTAGGCTGTGGTCAGCGGTGTACAAGTTTGGGTGGGTCCTACCACCCTGGAAAGATCTAGATCACAGTCCTACAAACAGCAAAACTTAAGGTAAATAAGGTAAATAGAGAAAAGTCTGTTCACCAGGAAGTGATTTATCCAACTGAGTTGTACCTAGGACAGGCAATTGGGGCTTTGGACCAGGACGCAGAAATTCAAAGAGCTATGCTTTGAAAACTTGTGGTTTGTTCATTCAGAGTCTTCCATTAGCCCTGTTCCAAACCCCCTCCCCCCAAATCTCACCTGGGATCCAGGCTGCCATACTCCTCCAATATTCTCCTAAGGTTTTCTTAACATCAGACTCAGCATTCTCTCTGCTGAATCCCCCTCCTTTCCATTGGGTGATGGCCCCTTAAGATAGTTTTTAAAATTAAGGAACTAATCTTAATGAATTGGTCACAATCAGTCACATAAAACCCATCCCCATTCTCTCCAGGAGTTCACAATCTAGCTGAAGAGACAATAGATATGTAGAGAGGGAAAAGACTGCGGGAAAGTTAAAGAAGAAACGAGAAAAACCCCGGGGCAATTCAGGACAGGATCCTGACCCCCCTTTCCCCCCAGAAGAATGATAAATGGGGCTGTGACTTCAAAGGAAATGAATTCCCCTGGCCTGAAACGCTTAGAACAACATGGGGAAGTACCTGTAGCTGGAAGCCGAAGGAGGGTCAGAGTGGCAAAGGGTGATGGGTTACGGCATCCCTGTGGACAGGCCCCAGCGGCCCCAGCGGCCCTGCTGAAGCAGCTGCAGCCCCAGAGCAGTCTGGGGCCTGGGCCAGGAAAAGCTCGCTGGCCTTCCGGCGCGGAGACGTCTGGGGTCAAAACTGGCGCAAGTGCTGTGGGGCCGGGCGCAAACCCCAGCTCTCGGCTACGAGCTGAGTGACTCCCGGCCGTCCTCAGGTTCGCGAGCTGTCGGACCGGCCATTAATTACGGCACTACTGGTACAGCAGCGCGCAGCCGTGGCCGCCAGAGCCCTTTGCGCCTCTCTCGGGCCAGGGTAACGCAGGGACCCTAACCGCTGGCGCCTTTGGATCCGGCGGCCAGTCACCCTCTCAGGAACACCCCCCTCCCCGGGCTTGGGCTCGCGGTGCCATTCGTGGCCACCGCAAGGGTGCTCGCTGGGCAACAGACTGGCCCTGCCCGCACCGTGCTGGGGAACAGGCGGCACCCCGTGGCACTGTTACAAAGAGTATCTCATTTGCTGCTCCCAACAACGCGGGGAGGAAGGGGCTGATATGATTCCTATTTTACAGATGAGGAAACTGAGGACAGAGAGAGCAAACAATTTGGCCAATGTCTCCCACGTGGTGAAGAGCCTCCGTTTCTCAGTGACCCCGAGGCAGACGTCCTGGGACTGGAGGAAGCGGGGAGGGGAGCGTTCCGGCTCCTTCCTTACTGCCCTGAGACTGGGCAAGTCATGGATTTGAAGGCTGTGTCTCGGTTTCCTCCGTTAGAAAACGGAGATAAATCCGGCTTCTCTCCGTGGCCTCCATGCCGTGGGAAGGATTAGCTAACATCTGGAGACTGCAACGGCAGCTAGTCCCCTTGTCCACGCGAGCGGGCTGCACATCTGTCCCGCCCGCCGCCGCCGAGCACTCCTCTCCCCCTCCCCCCTCGGCGGCGGGCGGCCGAAGCCCTCCCCCCCCCCTCCCCTCTCTCTGCAGCAGGAGCCGCCGAGGGACCATCTCGAACTAGCGGCGAGCGGCGCTTTTCTAGAGCAAACAGTGTGCAGAACATTGGGTCAGGGGTCAGTAAACAGCGGCTCCCGGGGATTTTGTCTGGAATCTTGCTGCAGGAAGAAGCCCGGGAGAGAGGGGGCGGGGGAGGGAGAAGTTGGGGGAGGGGGAGTCTCGGCTGCCCAGACTCGGGGTCCGCGGCTGGAGACAGCAAACATTTATGAAGCACCTGCTGTGTGTGGAGCCTGGGCCGGCCACGGGCAGAGACGGAGACTCGGGCCAAGATGCTGTCCCGGCACTCACGGAGCTCACAGCTGGAACCGGGACCACCCAGCCACTGAGGTCGGAGAGGGTGAGAGTCCACCTCGGAGAAAAGCCAGAGCGGGCCTGCGGGACACCCAGGTTTGCATCTGGCTTATTCCGCGTAGCACCCATGTGACCTGGGCTTCTCCGGCCCTCAGTTTCCTCACCTGTAAAAACAGATGTCAAGCCCCAGGCCTTTAGGCTGCAAAAGTCCGGAATGCTGCCTGAACAAGATTAAAATGTAATTGGGATGATAAATGATCAAAGGATGCGAAGAGACAATTTTCAAATGAAGACATTAAAGCCACTTCTAGTCATACAAAAAAAAAAAAAAAAAAAAGTTCCAAATCGCTATTTTTAAAAGAAATGCAAATCAAGACAATCACCTCTCAGATTGGCTAAAATGACAAGGAAAGATAACAATAAATCTTGGGAGGGGATATGGGAAAACTGGGACACTGATGCATTGTTGGTGGAGTTGTGAACTGATCCAACCATTCTGGAGAGCAATTTGGAGCGATGCCCAAAGGGCTCTCAAACTGTCCATTCCCTGTGATCCAATAGTGACACTACTGGGTCTGTACCCAAAAAAATCATAAAATGGGGAAAAGGCCCCCATGTGCAAAAATATAACAGCTCTTTTTGTGGTGGCAAGGAATTGGGAAATGAATAGATGCCCATCCACTGGGAATGGCTGAATAAGTTGTGGTACATGAAGGTAATGGAATATTATTGTTCTGTAAGAAATGAGCAGGTTAATTTCATAAAGGCTTGGAGAGACATACATAAACTGATGCTGAGCAGAATAGAACCTAGAGAACACAGCAACAATAAGATTATATAATGATCAATTCTGATAAAGTGGTTCTTTCCAACAATGAGATGATTCAGGGCAGTTCCAATGATCTTGTGTTGGAGAGAGCCATCTACACTCAGAGAGAGGACTGTGGGAACTGAGGATGGACCACAACATAGTATTTTTACTCTTTTTGTTGTTGCATTTTGTTTTCTTTTTCAATTTTTTCCTTTTATGATCTGGTTTTTCTTGTGCTGCAAGATAATTATATAAACATGTATAACATATATTGGATTACTTGCTCTATAGGGGAGGAGTGGGGGGAAGGAGGGGAAAATTTGAAAGGCAAGATTTTTCAGGGGTCAATGTTAAAAATTATCCATGCATATGTTTTGAAAATAAAAAGCTTTAATTAAAAAAAACAAAAAGATTATGTGTTGATCAACTGTGATGGACTTGCTCAACAATGAGGTAATTCACATCAATTCCAATAAACTTCTGATAATGAGAACCATCTGTACCCAGAGAGAGGATTGTGGGAACTGAGTGTGGATCACTATACTATTTTCACCTCTTTTGTTGTTGTTGGCTTGCTTTTTTTTTTCTTATTTTTTTTTCTTTTTGATTTTATTTTTGATGCCCATCAATTGGAGAATAAGTTATAAATATGTGAAAATAATGGAATATTATTGTTCTATTTTAAAAAATGATGAACAAGCTGATTTTAGAAAGGCCTGAATGAAACTCAACTGAGTGAAACAAGCTAGAATCAGAAAAACATTGCACAGTGTGCAAGGATCAACTATGACAGACTTGGTTCTTCTCAGCAGTTCAGTGATGTAAGTTAACCCCAATAATCTTTGGATGGTAAAAACCATCCACATGCAGAAAGAGAACTATGGAGACTGAATGTAAATCAATATATATTATTTTTTTTAATTTTTTAAATTTTAAAATTTTAATATTTTTAATTTTTCTTCTCTTTTCCCTTTTGTTCTGATGTTTTTCCCCAAATATGATTCATCTAGAAATATGCAAAAAATAAATGTACATAAATAAACAAAAAAAATGCTGTTTTATATATAATTGGGGAAATTTTTTAAATGAGAAAAAATGTAATTGGGAAACATTTAACAAAAGAAATAAAAATATAATATAACATAAAGAGTATGAATCTATACTTCTTTTAGTCCATTTGCAACCACAAATATGAGTTTGACCATGTGGGCCTAGATGATCTCTAAGGTATTTCCACTTGGGTGTCCACCAGACACCCAGAGGGAGACAAGAGGCAGCCCTCTAGAGGCAGAGCCACCTTGACCTTTGCCTCTTCTCAGATCTCAATGGAGGCAGCCCAGGACCCCAACCCAAGGACCTTGGGAATCACCTCAGACCACCTCCCACCCCCAAGGGAAGATACCACCATGGAGACAGATCCACCTTTCTAGCCACCACCAAAATTTGACCATCTGTCCAGGAGTCCTAGGAACAGAAGCACCCTACAAAACTGTCCTGACATTATCCCAGAAAACCACCCGTCTGGGGCTATCAACTACCTGCTCCTGCAGGGCCCCAACCCCTGTTACTGGCAATCCAGAAAGGAACTTTCTCCATACCAAAATGCTCAACCCCATCTAATGGATCAACTTCAGAGATCAATGGGATTTTATCAGTGGAGGACATGAACATCTGTTCTATTTCTGTGCCCAAAATTCGTTACAGTGGAACCTCCCAAACTCTTCCATAGAAACAGAACTAGTTATTTAGTACAAAGTGCTCTGGACACAGCTAGGGCTTAATAAAATGTATTCTCATTTATTCACTTAGTGAGCTATCCAATGTGGTTTGAATAGTAGATTCAGGAAGCCCTGGATCCAAATCCTGACTCAGATGCCAACTAGCTATGTGAGCCTTGGAAAGTCACATCATCTCTGTGTGATTTAGCTTCCCCATCTGGAAAACAGAGGGTTTTAGGACCCACGAACAGCCCCCTCATTTGGACTCATTTTCCTCTAGAGTCCTATAGAGCTCTAAATCTATGACTGGATGAAGTCAGAGGGAGGAGATCATTACCAAGCCTAGAGATCTGAAAAAAGGAGAGGCTTTGGAATCAGATGTTAAAAGATGAATGGGGTGCAAGAGATACAAAGAAGAATGTAAGCAAAGGCATGGAGGTGGAAAGCCCAGGGACAAAGATTGAGTGTGAAGAGTCTTGATAATTTTCAGATGAAGAAATTGAAACTATTTCCAATCATATGAAAAGGTGCTCTAAATCATTATTGATCAGAGAAATGCAAATTAAGACTACTTTGAGATACCACTACACACCTCTCAGATTGGCTAAGATGACAGGAAAAGATAATGACAAATGTTGGAGGGGATGTGGGAAAACTGGGACATTAATTCATTGTTGGTGGAACTCTGAATGGGATTCACCCATTCTGGAGAGCAATTTGGAAATATGCTCAAAAAGTTATCAAACTGTGCAGACCCTTTGATCCAGCAGTGTTTCTACTGGGCTTATATCCCAAAGAGATATTAAAGGAGGGAAAGGAACTCACATGTGCAAAAATGTTGGTGGCAGCCCTTTTTGTAGTGGCTAGTGTCCATCAATTGGAGAATGGCTGAATAAGTTATGGTATATGATTGTTATGGAATATAATTGTTCTGTAAGAAGCAACCAATAGGATAATTTCAGAGAAGCCTGGACGTGTCTCTCTTCAACAGAGAAATGATTCAAACCAGTTGCAATTATTCAGTCATGAAAAGAACCATCTACACCTAGAGTAAAAGGAACAATGTAAGCAAAAGCATAGAGATGGGAAAGCCCAGGACAAAAATTTAGTGTGAAGAGCCTTGAATGGCTTGTATAGCAATTCTCTTGGGAAATTTAAATTGAGTTTATTATTATTGACTTGTATTCTTTTCTTTCTGGGATAGATTTCCAGGTTTAGGGTGTGTAGTGGTATCTCAAAGTAGTCTTAATTTGCATTTCTCTGATCAATAATGATTTAGAGCACCTTTTCATATGATTGGAAATAGTTTCAATTTCTTCATCTGAAAATTGTCTGTTCATATAGTTTGATCATTTATTAATTGGAGAATGGCTTGAACTATTATAAATTTGAGTCAAATCTCTATATATTTTAGAGATGAAGCCTTTATCAGAACCTTTGAATATAAAAATGTTTTCCCAATTTATTGCTTCCTTTCTAATCTTGTCTGTATTAGTTTTGTTTGTACAAAAACTTTTTAATTTAATATAATCAAAATTATCTATTCTGTGATCAATAATGATCTCCAGTTCTTCTTTGGTCACAAATTCCTTCCTCCTCCACAGATCTGAGAGGTAAATTATCCTATGTTCTTCTAATTTATTTATAATATCATTCCTTAGGCCTAGACCATGAACCCATTTCAACTTTATCTTTGTGTATGGTGTTAAGTGTGGGTCAATGCCTAGTTTCTGCCATACTAGTTACCAATTTTCCCAGCAGTTTTTGTCAAATAGTGAATTCTTATCCCAAAAGCTGGGATCTCTGGGTTTGTCAAACACTAGATTGCTGTAGTTATTGACTATTTTGTCCTGTGAATCTAATCTATTCCACTGATCAACTAATCTATTTCTTAGCCAATACCAAATGATTTTGGTGACCACTGATTTATAATATAATTTTGGATTAGATACAGAAGGTCACCTTCATTTGCATGTTTTTCATTAGTTCCCTTGAAATTCTTGACCTTTTGTTCTTCCATATGAATTTTGTTGTCATTTTTTCTAAATCAGTAAAATAGTTTCTTTAGAGTTTGATTGGTATAGTACTAAATAAATAGATTAGTTTAGGTAGTATTGTCATCTTAATTATATTCGCTCGACCTATACAAGAGCACTTGATATTTTTTCAGTTGTTTAGATCTGACTTTATCTGTGTGGAAAGTGTTTTGTAATTTTGCTCATGTAGTTCCTGACTTTCTGTTGGCTAGATTCCCAAATATTTTGTAGTATCAACAGTTATTTTAAATGGAATTTCTCTTTGTATCTCTTGCTGCTGTATTTTGTTAGTGATGTATAAGAATTCTGATCATTTATGTGGATTTATTTTGTATCCTGCAACTTTGCTAAAGTTGTGGATTATTTCTAATAGTTTTTTAGTTGATTCTCTAGGGTTCTCTAATATACCCTCATATCATCTGCAAAGGGTGATAATTTTGTTTCCTTGTTACTTCTCTAATTCCTTTAATCTCCTGTTCTCTTATTGCCAAGGTTAGCATTTCTAATACAATATTGAATAGTAATGGTGATAGTGGGCAACATTGTTGCACCCCTGATATTATTGGGAATGCTTCCAGTTTATCCCCATTACATATGATGCTTGCTGATAGTTTTTAATAGATGCTACTGACTATTTTAAGGTAAATTCCATTTATTCCTATACTCTGTAAGGTTTTTAATAGGAATGGGCGTTAAATTTTATCAAATGTTTTTTTTCTGCATCTATTGAGATAATTATATGATTTTTGTTAGTTTGGTTATTGATATAGTCACTTATGCTAATAGTTTTCTTATATTGAACCAGCCCTGAATTTCTGATATAAATCCTACTTGGTCATGATGTATTATGCTGGGGATGATTTTCTGTAATCTCTTTGCTAATATTTTATTTAAGATTTTTGCATCAGTCAAATGGAAATTGGTCTATAATTTTCTTTCTCTTTTTTTTCATCTTAACTGGTTTAGGTATCAATACCATATCTGTGACATAAAAGGGAATTTGGTAGGAGGCCTTCTTTCCCTATTTTTCAAATAGTTTATATAGTATTGGAGTTAGTTGTTATTTAAATGTTTGGTAGAATTTACATGTAAATCCATCTGGCCCTGGAGATTTTTTTCTTAGAGAATTGAATAATTGTTCTATTTCTTTTTCTAAAATAAGTAAAGTAAGTAATTTATTTCCTCTTCTGTTAACATAGGCAATCTATTTTTGTAGGTAGTCCTTCATTTCACTTAGATTATCAAATTTGTTGGCAAAAAGTTGGGCAAAATAACTCCTAATTATTGCTCTAATTTCCTCTTCATTGGTGGAAAGTTCTTCCTTTTCATTCTTGAGATTAACAATTTGATTTTCCTCTTTCCTTTTTCTAATCAAATTAACTAAAGGTTTATCTATTTTGTTGGTTTTTCCATAAAACCAACTCTTTGTTTTATTTATTAATTTAATAGGGTTTTTTTTAAGCTTTCAGTTGTATTAATCTCTCTCTCTCTTTAGAATTTCAAGTTTGGTATTTGATTTGGCTTTTTAATTTGTTCTTTTTCTAGCTTTTTTAGTTGCAAGCACAATTCATTGATCTTCTCTTTCTCTGTTTTGTTCTATTTATTTATTTGTTTGTTTGTTTTCTTTGTTGAGGCAATTGGGGTTAAGTGATTTGGCCAGGATCACACAGGTAGGAAGTGTTAAGTGTCTGAGGTCAAATTTGAACTCAGATCCTCTTAACTTCAGGGCTGGTACTGTAACCACTGTGCCACCTAGCTGCTCCTCTTTAGTTTATTCAAGTAAGCATCTAGAGATATAAAATTTCCCCTATAACTGCTTTGGCTGCATCCCACAAATTTTGGTATATTGCCTCATTGTTGTCATTCTCTTGGATAAAATTATTATTGTGTCTATGATTTGTAGTCTCACCCATTCATTCTAAAGAATGAGATTATTTAGCTTCCAATTACTTTTTGGTTTATTTTCCCCTGACCTTCTATTGAATGTAATTTTTGTTGCATTGTGATCTGAAAAAATGCATTTACTATTCTCTACCTTTCTGCATTTGTTTTGAAGTCTTTATTGTACTAATATATGGTCATTTTTTGTATAAATTTCATGAACTTCAGAGAAGAAAGTGTACTCCTTTCTGTCTCCATTCAATTTTCTCCAAAGAGAATTTTTCTAGCATTCTATTTATCTCCTTAATTTCTTTCTTATTTGTTTTGTGATTCAATTTATCTAGTTCTAAGAGAGTAAAGCTGAGATCTCCCACTATTATACTTTTGCTGTTTATTTCTTCTTGCAGCTCTCTTAACTTCTCCTTTAGGAATTTAGATGCTGGGGCAGCTAGGTGGTGCAGTGGATAGAGCACCAGCCCTGAATACAGGAGGACCCAAGTTCAAATCTGATCTCGGACACTTAACACTTCCTAGCTGTGTGACCCTGGGCAAGTCACTTAACCCCAGCCTCAGTAAAAAATAATAATAATAATAAATAATAATAATAATAATAAAAGAAGGAATTTAGATGCTACACCACTTGGTACATATATGTTTAATATTGATGTTGCTTCATTGTCTATGGTACCCTTTTGTAGCGCGCTGTTGTCTCCAGACAGTTGCCGTTAACTGTAGTCCAGAGAAGTGACTTCCCTTCCTGCAGAGAGCCGAGTCAAGCCTGATGTAGCACAGAGACTTCTCCTCTTTCTGGAGTGCTGTCCTCTTTTATCCTCCCAGAGAATGGGTGTGGGATAATGCAAGGGCTTCTGGGAAGAACTACTTCAACCAATGAGCTTGCTCCTCCCAAGCACGCAAGCTCTTCCTTAGGAATTCACAAGTCAAACTACCAGGAAAGGCTGGAACTAGAGAATTGTTAAGTACCGACTTAGCACTTAGTAAGAACCTAACACCCTTTAGCAAGACATAGTTTCCTTCTTTATTTCTTTTAATTAGATCAATTTTTGCTTTTGCTTGATCTAAGATCAGGATGTCTACCCCTGCATTTTACTTCACTTGAAGCATGTTAGATTCTGCTCCAGTTTTTTACCTTTACTCTATATGTATCACTCTGCTTTAAATGTGTTTCTTATAAACAACATATTGTAGGGTTCTGGCTTTTAATTCAGTCCGCTATCCACTTCCACTTTATGGGAGAGTTCACCCCATTCACATTTACAGTTAAAACTACAAATTCTGTATTTCCTGCCATCTTATTAACCCCAAATATACTTTTCTCTTTCCTTTTCCCTTTTCTCTCCTCCTCAGTATTTTACTTATTAGCACCACTTGCCTCAAGCAGCCCTCTGTCTTTAGATCCCCTCCCCATTTCTTATACCTTTCTCCTACTATTTCTGTTTTCCCTTCTATTAGTCTACCCCTTCCCTTTTCCCTTTTCCCTCCCACTTACCTCTAAGGTGAAAGAAGTTTCTCTGTGTAATCAAATATGTCTAATATTCTTTCTGAGTCAAATCTAATGAAACTAAGATTCACACAATGTTCATGCCCCTCCTTTCCTTCCCGCAATTATAATAGGTTTTCTTTGCCTCTTCGTGAGATGTAATTTCCCTCTTTTATTTCAACTTTGTCCTTTTTCTGGTATATAATCCCCTTTCCTTCTCTAGTTTCTTATATTATATTATAACAGTAAAATCAAATTATACATGCACTATGTATATCCATAACGAAGATATAGTTCTCAAGAGTTCTTATTACCTTTTATGCTTCTCTTGAGTTCTATATGTGGAAGTCAAATTTTTTGTTCAGTTCTTGTCTTTTCATCAGAAATATATGGAATTCACCTGTTTTGTTGAATGCCCATCTTCTTCCCTGAAAGAAAATGCTCAGTTTGGTGGAGTAATTTATTTTTGGCTGCATTCCAAAGTCCTTTGTCTTTTGGAATATCAGATTTCAGGATCTTCAGTTGTTTAAGGTGGAAGCTGCTAGGTCCTGGGTAATCCTTATTGTGGCTTCTTGGTATTTGAATTTTTTTTCTGGCTGCTTACAATATTTTTTCCTTGGTCTAATAGTTTTGAAATTTAGCCACTGTATTCCTTAGAGTTTTAATTTTGGGGCTCTTTCAATGAATTCTTTCAATGGCTATTTTACCTTCTGATTCTATGACATCAGGGCAGTTCTCTTTGATGATTTCCTAAAAAATAATGTCTAGGCTCCTTTTTATATTATGTTTTCAAGGAAGTCCAATAAACCTTAAATTATCTCTATATTCCAGGTCAGCACTTTACATTTTCTTGTATTTTTTCTTTTTTTTTTTTTGTTTTGCTTGATTGATTCTTGATGTCTCATTGAGTCATTCATTTCTATTTGTTCAGTTCTGATTTTTAATGAATTATTTTCTTCATTTGCTTTTTTTTAGTTCTTTTTGTATTTGTCCAGTTGAATTTTTAAATGAGTTGTTTTGTTTTATGGAATTTTTTTCCATTTCACAAATTCTGTTTTTTAAGGAGTTATTTTCTTTTTCCATTTCACAAATTCTGTTTTTCAGAGAGTTGTTTTTTTCCTATTTTGTCAAATGTTTTTAAGGAGTTATATGCTTCCATTTCATTAAGTCTATTTTGTAACGAATTTTCTTCAGATAATTTCTGTGTTTTCTTTTCCAAATCCTATTGTAAAGTTCTCATTCCCTTTCCCCATTTTTCTTCCAGCTCCCTTTTAAGAACATTTATAATTTCTTCCAGGAGAGCTTTGTGTGATAGGGACCAAGTACTCTTTGGTACTTCATCTGGAGACAATCTGCTTTTAATCTCCTCAGGGCATGAGATTCATTTTTCTCTTTCACTATAAAAACTATCTGTGTTCAGGGTTCTTTATTTCTTTTTTAATCATTTTAAAAAATATTGAGATTTGCATTTAGGGCAATGGAGATTGTCCAAGCTTCCTCTATATGTGGTGGTGTTTACTGACTTCCAGTGCTGGGTGGGTCTGAAATTCCCATGAAATTATGGCAATTTGGGGTTCATCATTTACCTTTTATGTTGGCTATTTTATAAGTTCTCTGCTAATCTACTGGCTTGCAACCAAAGCAGAGTAGCCAACACTGTTGTAGATTCCCCTCTGTATATTCTCCAGCACATGGAACCCTTACTGCCCCAGATCTGCACTGCTGGCACTCCCCAGCATCTGTGCTTGGCCTGCTCACACTTAGCCCACTTCTCTCTGTGCCTGATTGAAACAGACCTTTTCTGGTGAGCTTCAAAATTATCTTCTGCTGGCAATTTGTTGCACTCCCAATATTTGTGGATTCTACCAGTCCAGAATTAATTCAGAGACTGAATTTTCTAATTAGTCTGAGGACCATGGGAAGAGTTCAGAAAGAAATGTTTGTCCTCTCTGACATCTTGGCTCCACCCCCATTCATCTTTTAACTTCTGATTCTAAAGCCTCTCCTTTTTTAGATCTCTAGGCTTGGTAATGACCTCCTCCCTCTGACTTCATCCAATCATAGGTTCATAGCTCCATGGGCCTCTCAGGTAAGAGAATTCAAAGACATCATCACCTTTAAAACAAGTTCTTAAATGCTAATTAAGAGGTGGTAGAAAACTGGAGGGGACAAACACCTGCAACTCTTTTAGTTATAGCTCTGTTGGTTTTTATAGTCTCAAATCATAATGAAAGTATAGTTTAAGGCTATATTCCCATGAAAGTGTCTTCATTCAGTTAATTCCGCACAATCCCTTTGAACTTTCACACAATTCTTGTTAAATTTCCTCAACCTAGAGTTCTCAGTCTCCAGTTCCTCTGGATCTTCCTTGTCCTTTTCTCTAGTGTGGTCCATCCTTGTCTAACTGGATTTCCTTCTCCAGATTGCTCAGTCTTTCTTCTGTGGAAATCCCAGTTGTGTCCCTGAGGTCAAATATTCCCTATAAAACCTACTTATGCACCATCCCAAAGCTACCACTCTTTTTTGGGTCAGCCCACCACAGCATCTTGCCTTGTAATATTTCCCTTCCCCCATACCATGTAGTAGCTCTCCTAACTCCACCTTGCTCCTTTCTATAATTAACTCTTTTAGGGTGTTAAGTTTCTTTCAGGATTTAGCCTTAATCTCTTTCAACTTCAATTTCAAATCATTTGCAAAATAAATATAATTGCTCCAATTTCACAAGGTTGTTGAAAGGACTACATGAAAAAAAATATGTTTTCTTGAAAATATTTATATAAAATGCTTCTGTAAATATTAGCAACTGGTTGATTCACAGAGAGAAGAGATAGGTAGACTTCAAGCTGGTCTGGGATGATGGAAATGGAAACTTCTGGGTGATGGGAGTGATTCTAGAGGGAGAGGATGAAGGTGATAGGGGGCTTGGTCTAAAAGAAAAAAAAGTGAAAATAATATGCTTGGATCTACATTTAGATTCTATAGTTCTTTTTCTGGATGTGGATGGCATCATGAGTCTTTTGGGATTGTCTTAGATTATTATGTTGAGAAGAGCAAAGTCTATGAAAATTGATCCTTGCACAATGTTGCAGTTACTGTGTACAATGTTCTCCTGGTTCTGCTCACTTCCCTTTGCATCAGGTCATGTAAGTCCTCCCAGGTCTTTCTGAAATTTGTCTGTTCATCATTTCTTATAGAACAATAGCATCTCATCACAATCATATACTACAGCTCATTCAGTCATTCCTTAATTAATAGATATCTCCTCAATTTCCACTTCTTTGCCTCCACAAAAAAACCTGCTAGAAATATGTTTGTACATATGGGTCCTTTCCCCTTTTTTGTGATCTCTTTGTGTTGTAGATCTAATCTCTATTTCTACTTTCAAATTCCTTAAAAAGTCTCTATTCTTAATAGCTCTCCTCACCCACTGCCTCCTTCCTCATTAACCTCCCCCAAATCAGACTTTCTTCCTTCTCCTTCTGCTGGCCCTGCTTTCTCCAAGCTCATTCATGACCTTCCAGGCCAGTGTTCTTTTTCAGGACTTTCACTCTCTTAGAGGCTCTGGCCTCCCATAGCAATTGGTTAAGGTCCCTACTTCCTCTGTCTTCTTCTACTGTAGGATCCTTCCTCCCCTCAGCTTCATTGACTCCCATCACTTCTGCTCCCCTGCCCTGGATGGGATGAGTCCTGGATCATCATCTTCCCTCCCAGCTTCTTCTTTGAGTCCAGGCTGCCTGGAGGATATCTTTCTTTCTTGTGGTTTTTCCCTTTTGTAATGATTCTTCTTTCACAACATGACTAATATGGAAATGTGATTCATATGATAGTACATGTACAGCCTAAGCAAAACTAGAAAGTAGAAGTGGATCACGAGACTGAGGAGGGCACTAGAATCAGCTGAAGGGCTAGAATACTCAAAGAAAGGGCTTTTCAGGATTGAGAATTGGGGATGGCTCAACTGTTTTTCAATCAAGTCCAGTTTCTTCATGACCCATTTGGGTTTTCTTGACAAAAATACTGAAGTAGTTTGTCTTTTCCTTCTCCACCTCATTTTATAGCAGAAGGAATTGAAGCAGAGTTAGTGATTTGCTCAAAGTCACACAGCAAGTGTCTGAGGCCAGATTTGAACTCTGAAGATGAGGCTTCCTGACTCCAGGCTCAGCACTTTATCCCCTGCACCCCCTGAAAATGGCACATACTTCAAGCATTGGGATAGCCAGAGTCCAAACACTGAAATGGGAGCTGCCATATGTAAAAGAACCAAGAGAAGGCTATCTAGGAAGATGGAATCCTGAAACAAGGTCCTGGGAGGAGGCAGAAGGGGATGGAGTCCATGGTTTAAATATAGGGATTAACTTTGATGAATAAGAGGGATGTTTCTTTGTAATAAACCAATGAGTGAATGAATGAAAAGGCCTTTATTAAGTTCTTACCCTACACCGGGCTATCTGGATGATACAAACATGAAAGCAAGAAGGTCTTTCCCCTAGAAACTTTCATTTTAATGGAGAAGATGCTTCCCACAGCAAGTGGTGGCCAGAGAGGTCTTGGAGTCACAGGGGTGGGGATGGAACTTAAGAAGGTCCTAAATGATGGGTGTGGTGGGTAGAGAGAAACTAAAGAATTGAGCAAAATTATTCCTTGGGGCTGGCAGGAAGAAGGCTTTGATAAATCCAGATCAATTTAGTCCCATGGCCCCACTCACCACAGCTAATCCAGTCTGAAATCCAAGTTATCCCTTTATTGCCTTCCTTTGGGTCAGTCCATCATGGCACTCTGCCTTGTACTGTCTCTCCCCTTGCTTTTCTCCCCCATGCCTTGGTATCTCTCTTAACCCCACTATGCTTCCCAAGCCCATTTCTCTTCTTTACAGCTAACTAATTCTAAGTTAAGTCCCTTTCAGGATTTAGTCTGCCAGTGAAGGACATGTCCCAACCTCATGGGGAGTGCTCCCCTTCTCCACTCAGGAACTTGTCTCCCACTCTATTTCATATCCACTATTCTCAGTGTTTATTTTATCCCTTCATTTTGTCAGTAACCTCTTCCCCTAAATAAATCTACCTTTTCCTCAAAAGAATGGCCATTGTGAATCCTTCACATGACTGAGCCCCAACTTTTAGTGACAAACCCCGCATCCCAAAGCACATTAGAACCAAAGCACAGACACTGACACACCCCTAGTATGCCCAGTGGTACTCTGGTTTGGTTCTTCTCTTGATGAGTGATGGGCAGGACAGATGGAAAGATGTTCTGGATAGAACATGGATGGAATATGAAGTGTGATCTAGGGTAGATTTATCTCTCCCAAGTGAAAGTCCAATCCAGAGGATGCTGTTCCACTTAGAAAAAGAGATGAAGCTACAGGGCAGTCCATGTGGGAGCTGGGAGTGTGGGAGCTGGCTAGAAAGGGGAGAAAATAAGAGTTCATGGGGAAGGAAACAAGGAGCAGTAATGGTGAGGGCCCAACAAAGGTTGGGCAACATGATCCATAGTAGGTAAAACCCACTTTCAGTGTTGTGACTTCCTCTAGCAAATCTCAGCAACCTTAAAGCAAGAATGAAGAAATCAGAGAGTAGAAGTCATCTGAAGAAGAGAATTCCCAAAGCAGGAAGCGTGTGAGTCTGGGGGCTTCTTGGGTGCTATAGATTTAACGGGTCCAATAAAACCACCTTAAGGGAAATGGCCTCTCTTCTTTCTTAATAGCTGCAGTCTTTGGCTTGAAGGGAAACCTAACTAACTCTAACCCAGCATCGTCTCCCATGTCCTGCATGTTGACTGTTTCCCCATGCTCAGAGAAGTCATGGTATAGAGGAAATCGGTATGAGGAAACATGGGGAAGGAAACCAGGGCATAAGATATGGCCACTCTTGGCTCTGCCAAGCTAGATTTGGGATGGAGTTCATGCATGTGGAGGAAGCCACAGAGTTCAAAACTAAGGCATGATCTTCAAGAGCAGGCTGGATTTCGGTTGTTCCAGAAGGAATGTAAAGGAAGTGATGAAAAAAGAAGGGGAATTCGTTAACAATAGAGGAAGTTTCCAAGGACACAAAAAAAGGAAGGAAAGAGGAGAAAAGGCACCAGAAAAGGCTAGAAATGAGTTTGCCATGATGGTAAGGGGAAGGGCAGCAAGCAACAGTGACTGCCATTCTCTGCCCCCACCACTGGATCCCTGTTGCTCTAATGATCCTTGGAATCCTAGATGGTGTGGACAATATGGTGGGTGGTATGTTATGGACAGTCTGTCTCAGTGGAGAAAAAAGGCTTCTAGGAGACATGATGGCAATGGAACCTGGAGAACCACAAGCCAGAGAGATGTTTTTAACTTTTTATTTAGGCCATGTATCCATTTGAGATTTTGTGATGTATGATGTAAGATTGTGGTCTGTACCTACTTTCTACCAAACCAATCCGTTGGACAGTTTGTTTATTATTCGGAACCTAGATAAAGTTCTAGCTATCACTGTATTAAAACATCTGAAACCTACAAGGTTTGAAAGGGATCTCAATAGAATGCACTGCCTATTATTTCTAGAATAAAATACAAATTCTTTTTGTGGTATTTAAAGTCCTCCACAACCTAATTCCAGACTAAGTTTCTAGACAAATTACAAATTAGTCCCCTTTATGAGTTCCAGATACTTTCTATTCCATATGTGCCTTTATATAGTATCTCACATATTTGATTTGCCCTCCTTCATTGTATCTGTCTCTTAGCATCTTTTATTTCCTTAAGAGCCGAGATAAAATTCTGCCTTTTGCATCAGGATTTTACTGACCCCCTCCCTCACTGCTTTCTTCCCACTCTCAATCATCCTGCATTTATTTTATGAACATTTTGTATTTATCTATATGTATACCTGTTGTTTACCTTATGAAATATAAATTGCCTGAGGGCAGAGACTATTTAACTTTTGTCTTGATTTGTTTGTATTCATTTTAATCCATGTGCCACTATAGCATATGGTAGCATTTAATAAAACTGATTGGATTGAATCACCTCATCAAAACATCCCATTTTATAGAGGAGAAAACTGAGTCCTGCAGTGAAAACAATGATTACACACAAGTAATAAGTAACAGATCCAAGATTTGAGCTGAGACACCAGCTAGTCCAACCCCCCATTTTACAAATGAGGAAGCCGGGAGCCAAGTAAATGATGTGACTTGCTGTGGTCACAAAAGCAGTATTTATCCAGGGAAGGATTTGAATCAAGGTCCTCTGACCACACATTGTCTCTCTCTCCATCCTGACCTCAAATTTCCCAAGGGGCTTTGCCCTCAAAGCTGTGCATAATCAATCAAATCTCAATATTAATGAATTGTTGTATTACTCTATTAAGTGAATATAGAGTAATTCACAGAGCAGTTGACACCACTTTCCAGTGTTTTCAAGACAGACTTGGAGAAACAAAGGATATAAGCACTAAGCATATACTGTATCAGGCACCATGCTAAGTACTGGGGATACAAAAGTCAGCAAAAAGAAAGATGCCCTACCCTCCAAGAGTTTATATTCTAATGATAAAAGACAAATCACCAAAGGGAGCTGAAAAATGCATGTGGAAGCTAAAGAATTCGTGTTGTACATCAACAACAATACCACATGATGATCAATTCTGATGGACATGGCTCTCTTCAACAATGAGAGGATCCAAATCAGTTCCAATTGATCTATAATGAACAGAACCAGCTACACCCAGAGAGAGAACACTGGGAAATGAGTGTGGACCACAATAGAGCATTTCCATTCTTTCTGTTATTGTTTGCTTGCATTTTTGTTTTTCTTCCCAGCTTATTTTTACCTTCTTTCTAAATACTTTCTTCTTTCTTCTTTCTAAATCTTTCTAAATCCAATCTTTCCTGTGCAACAAGAAAACTGTATAAATATGTACACATATATTGTATTTAACATATACTTTAACATATTTAACATGTATGGGACTATCTGCCATCTAGGGGAGGGGGGAAGAAGGGGAAAAGTTGGAACAGAAGGTTTTGCAAGGGTCAATGTTGAAAAATTACCCATGCATATGTTTTGTATATAAAAAGCTATAATAAAAAATAAAATTTAATATTTAAAAAAGAATTTGTGTTGTATTCAGTAATTAATGCGGAGTTAGGCAAGGCTTTCAAGAAGAAGAGTGACTGAATAAAAAAGATTAAGCTGAAAACAACCAATGATTGTGGGAGGTGGGGAGAATGGAGGAAGAAAGATCTATCAAGAGATTTTTACAGTGCTACATTCTGGTATAATGGGGGTCCATGCATACTGCTGTGGTGATGGTGGAAATAAAAATAAATAAAGTTTTTGGGGAGACTTTTGGGGAGATTGTCATGCTATACATGAGTTATAGGTTGCAAGAGAGAGGGAAAAGGCAAACCCCAGAATTTTCAAATGTGTGGGACAGTGACCCTTACTCAAATTAAAATCAGAGACTCTCAAGGTAAAAAGCAAAAAAAGAATTTATTATGATCTCTTAGAAAGGGCAACTCCTAACAGAGAGGAGTGCAAAGCACAAACTGCAAAACAGGATCATCTAGACCTTGATGCAAAAACCCTCAGTCCCCACTTTGGACCTTTTCTCCCATTGGCTAGGGGAGTCCAGGGTTACATCCTAATTTAATTATCTACCACAGAAACAAATAATAACACATTCTTCACTATTAGGTACTAATGCTAATGAAAAGAGGGGCAGAAGGGGAATGTAAGTTTATCTAAGATATTCAAACACCTGCAGCTTTTAGGATAGCTGAATTTATTATTGCAAAGTCTCAAATCATAACCAAGCCATAATCTTATGAGAGGGCTTCATATAGTTCTTACCATTCAATCCCTCTTCTTATTCATTAACCTTTGAAGACCTCTCACACAATTCCTGATATATTTCCTCAACCACCTTGTTCTCAGTCTCCAATCCCTCTGGACTTGATTTTCCCTTTTTCTCTACTGGGGTCCATCCTGTCCTTTTAATACTCCAAGTCCAATCAGACCTTCCCCTTCAGGCTGTTCAATCTTTACTGCCCTGACCAATGATGTCTGTACTACTATGTGATAAGCTGTATCACCCGGGGAGGCAGAGGGGAGTAGTATGACCCCACTTAAAGTTATAAGCAGGAGCCAATGGTTGTTTCCAGATCAAGACCACCAAGACGTATTAAATAGTGAGGACCAGGTCTGGAATGGGCCATGGGCCAGTTTTCTGATGCCTTTGGCAATTTCTTTCACTACCTGTCCATTATCATCAATTATCACACAGCAAGTGGATAGATTTAATTTCCCATGAACTCTACCTTCTTCAGCCAACAAGTAGTCTAACACTGAGCTGTGCTGGAGTTCTCCTTCTCTAGGCTGAGTGACCTGGTCTGCTAACAAATTCAGTGCCTTTGTTGTCTGTTTAGTACTTATTTTGACCATAGCTTGGAGGCTAATGAGCCTATTCAGCATAAAAATTGGGGTTCTGTACCTCCAACTCAGGACCATCTATCACCTCAGCCATTTTTGTCCCTAATAATTAGAATAGGTAACCCTTCACAAATAAAAATGCTTATCATGAAAGTCAGCAAAAACAAATGCTAAAGAAACATATAGATATGTGCATCTAGCAGCAGATAGATTACTAGGTCAAGTACTCACTTACCTACTTAATTAGGATATAATGATCACATATTTTCAGATAGAAAACTGCAAGACCTTATATACTTCAATTGAGCTCATAGCTTCTACTGGCCACTTGCCGTGATTATAGAAATTTGCTACAAAAAGAAAAAAGAAGAACATGATTATAATCAAAACTGGTCCTTCAGGCCTTAGCCTGAGAGCATATACATGACAGGATAAAACATCCTTAGCTCAGTTGGATTTTAGATAATTATATGCAATAACAGTTCCACCTTATAGCCAGATTCAGGAATAATCAGATGGATTTTTAGGAACTGGGAAACTGAATCAGAAGGATCCCACCTTAAGTAGAGGCCAAAGTTGTCTTCCCAACTCTTACCCAGATACAAATCTCCACCTGTAACAATTCAAAATCACATTCCTCTGAGTAGTTTGTGACATATTCCTTTCAAGAGATTTTATCTTTTTAAAAATTATAGCTTTTTGTTGACAGAACATATGCATGGGTAATTTTTACAACACTGTCCCTTGCAAGGAGATTTTATCTTAAATAGCAAGTCTCATAAAGCAAAGCTTCAAATGAATTTAGCTCTTGGATTACATATCCTAAATAAGTCTTGACTATAATCTTACATTGATAACAGTAAAGAGATTCATCCTAGAAAGTTCACAGTTTATCTTCATATCTAAGAAGATGACTTTCGTAAGAAATAAAATATCTTACCAAGAACTCCACTGGCTCACTGATGAATGCAAAAAAAGATTTATTTTACATTTTTGCAGAATGGGTGCCTAGGTGAGTAGACATACCTTTGAAACTCCAAAGGCAGCATTTTATTTCCTATCTTAAAACACAAATACCTCCCTTGGTTCTCCATTAATTAAATGTTACAGAAGTTATACACCATGAATCTCTATGCCTCATTACAAAGCCAATCCCTACCCCAAGGAGCTTATATTCTTTTGGGGGAAGATAAACTCCATCCTTGATTATTCCTTGATGTCCTTGTGGGTTTCAGCTTTCTAATTTAAATTTCATTTCTCCAATTTAGTTTTCATAACTGTGGAAACTAAATGCCCATCTATTTCTCACAGTTTAAAATTCAACATTACACAAATCATTTTACTTTAAAATGCTCAATAATTAATCTATATCAAAATATGTTTAGGTATTAACCATGTTCAAAGAGACAGACAGACCACTGAACTCAGAAACCCTCTAAACAATGAAAACAGCTTTAAGATGACTCAATGCAACCAATTGAAACTCACATAAAGTATAGAACCTACTGCCCTATTTTCACATTAAAGAGCCTTATCAGAATTAACATTAATAATTTCTTCATCGTAAAAAATGTTTTCCCTCAGCAGAGAAAGTGAAAAGAATAAATAAGACCCTAAAGAAATGGGTTACTAAATTGATGTTAGATATTTTGCTTTGTTAGATAAATTATCTTGGACCAAATTCTGCCTATTGCTTTCTTAAAGAATTAGAACTGTTCCCAGAAGTGATCTGGGACTTTCTCCATATGAAATGCTTATTTATTCTTTCCGTTTTCCCTGATGAGGGCAGATGCTCAGAAGCATGGAATTGTCACTCAATTTGCAATCATTCCCCATTATTTCTTATTCTGGAAATACCTCTCACATCTGTGGAGAAAAAAGGAATCTATGGCCAAAAAAGAACTGGAGTACGCTATTGAATATACAATAGATAATTGTGATTATGTTAAATTAAAAAGTTTTGTACAAACAAAACCAAGGCAGACAAAATTAGAAGAGAAGCAATAAACTGGGAAAAAATTTATATTCAAGTGTTCTGATAAAAGCCTCATTTCTAAAATATGTAGAGAATTGACTCAAATTTATAAGAATTCAAGCCTTTCTCCAATTGATAAATGGTCAAAGGACATGTGCTCTAAATCATTATTGATCAGAGAGATGCAAATTAAGACAACTCTGAGGTACCACTACATACCTCTCACATTGGCTAAGGTGACACAAAAAGATAATGACAAATGTTGGAGGGGAGTCCAGTTGTTGGACTGGGATACTGATACATTGTTGGTGAAACTGTGAACAGATCCAACCATTCTGGAGAGCAATTTATAACTATGCTCAAAAAGTTATTAAACTGTGCATACCCTTTGATTCAGAAGTGTTACTACTGGGCTTATATCCCAAAAAGATCACAAAGGAGGGAAAGGGACCCACATGTCCAAAAATGTTTGTGACAGCTTTTTTTGTAGTGGCTAGAAACTGAGTGGATGCCCATCAGTTGGGGAATGGCTGAATAAGTTATGGTATATGAATGTTATGGACTATTATTGTTCTGTAAGAAATGATCAACAGTATGATTTTGGAGAGATCTGGAAAAACTTGCATGAACTGATGCTGAGTGAAGTGAGCAGAACCAGGAGATCACTGTATATGGCAACAACAACCTTAAACAAGAATCAATTCTGATGGACATGATTCTTTTCAACAATGAGATGATTCAGGCCAGTTCCTATGGTCTTGTGATAAAGAAAACCATCTACACCCAGAAAGAGTACTGTGAGAACTGAGTTTGGATCATAACATAGCATTTTCACTCTTTTACTTGTTGTTTGCTTGCATTTTGTTTCCTTTTTCATTTTTTACTTTGTGATCTGATTTTTCTTGTGCAATACAATAATTGTAGAAATATGTATAAAAGAATTGCACGTGTTTACCATAGATCAGATTACTTGCCATCGAGAGAGCAGGTGGGAGAAAAGAGGAAAAATTTGGAATGCAAGATTTTGTAAGAGTAATTGTTGAAAAACTATCCATGCATATGTTTTGAGAATAAAAAGCTTTAATAAAAAAAATACAATAGATTAAGTCAAGTTACCTTTAAGAGAGAACAATGCCATGCAATGTAATGATTAGTCTCAGCTTGTTATTACAAAGTCTCTAGTCACATTCTTATGAGAGGTCTTCACTCAGTTTATCTCATCCCCAAATATTGCTAGAATGAAGTCAAAAAGGGGAAACTATTTGGGAAGTTTGGGACATAGACATTTGACATTGCAATAGAACACCCAAGTGACCACATCTAGTAGAGAGCTAGGCAGAAAAGCCTGTGGCTTATGGGAAGAGTCAAGACTGGAGATGTGGCTTAGAGGGTCATCCACGTGGAGGCAATAAATGAAGATGAAGAAATGCATGAGATTGGCAAAGGACCAAGGGAGAGAGAGAAGATCACCAAAGACAGAGCCTGTACCAAGGCCACCATTAAGGGACTAAAAAGAAAAAGGGCCATGAAAAATATTGAGAAGTTATTAGAGGATGAGACAGGACCAGGAAAGCACAGGGCCAGAAAAAGGGAAAGGATCTGAGAGGAAGTGGTGTCCTGCAGTGTCAAATGCTGAAAGATTAATGAAAATGAGAACTGAGAAAAGCACATTGAACTATGATTTAGGCAGTTGGAGTGGTAGAATGATGAAGATGGAAACCAAATTGCCATTGGTTAAGGAGAAAATAGGAAGTGAAGATGTGGAGATGTGAGTCATAAATGATATGATCTACTTTAATGAAGAAAGGATGAGAGAGGAAGAAAGCTAATAGAATAAACTCTCTAGGGAAACAGGTTTTTTGTTGTATTTTTAGGATTGCAGAGACTTGAACTTGTTCAAAAGCAGTCAGGAAAGAGGGGTGGATGGGAAGACAGGATATTGAAAACAGTTACTACCAGAACATCTGGTCCCAATTCTTGTTCCTTCTGCATCATTATTGTCTCTTTTCAGAAAACGATGTAGGGATTACAGAAAAGCCAAGGCAAGAACCTTACTTGTTTTCAGAGAAATGCTACCTCCTCAGAAGCAACAACTTTTGTTTCTAAAACAATCATTTCAGTTATTCATTTAGACACCATTTCAATTTATTTTATTTTATTTTATTTTGTTTTGTTTTGTTTTGTTTTGTTTCATTTTTAGCAAAGATAATGGAGCAGTTGGCCATTTACTCTCCAGTTAATTTTACAGATGATAAAATTGAGGCAATTAGGATTAAATGACTAACCCAAGGCCACATAGCTAGGAAGGGAATGAAAATAAATTTAGACTGAGGTTTTCCTTATTCCCATGCACTATGCAACCTATGCAACAATGGGTTGTCAAGTCATTCAATCTATAAATATTTTTTCCTAAATGCAACTTGATACTAGATAAAGGCACCTTATATGTTTCCTCATTAAATTCCTTTGAGGTCATTTGGTTTTTAAAAGAGATTTTTAAGCTTGTTTCTAATCAGATTAGAGACAGGAGCCCTTCTTCTATAGCAACTCCAGATGCAAAGGGAAAAGGTTTATTGTGACCACTATGTGCCAGACATTAGGTGCTCTTTATAATACTGGAAGGTGGGACTATATATTCCTTTTCTTTGTTAAATTTACATTTCTCTAATCAATACTAATTTAGTGTATTTTTTCATATGACTATAGATAGTTTTGACTTATCTGAAAATGGCCTACTCAGATCTTTTGACCACTTATCAATTGGGGAATCACTCATATTCTTATAAATTTGACTGAGTTCTCTATATTTGAGAAATGAGAACTTTATCAGAAACAATGGCAGTAAAAAAAAATTTCCCCAGCTCCTTGCTTTCCTTCTAATCTTGGTTGCGTTGGCTTTCTTTAAGCAAAACTTTATTAGTTTGATGTAATTAAAACCATCCATTTTGCATTCCATAATGTTCTCTATCCTTGTTTGGTCATAAATTCTTCACTTCTCCAGAGATCTGACAGATAAATTATTCCTTGCTTTGCTAATCTGTTTGTGGTATTGCCCTTAATGTCTAAATCACATATCTGTTTTGAACTTATCTTGATATACAGTGTAAGGTGTTGGTCTATGCTTAATTTCTGCCATGCTATTTTCTAGTTTTCCCAGTATTTTTTGTCAAATAGTGAATTCTTATTTCAAAAACTAGAATCTTCAGGTTTATAAAAGAGTAGAGTACTACAGCCATTGACTGATGTGTCTTACATACCTGATTTATTCCACTAATCCAATTTATTTCTTAACCAATACCAAATAATTTTGATGATTGGCAGTTGTCTGCTACAGTAAAACTACTTTCCTTTGCATTTTTATTAATTTACTTGATATTCTTGACCTTTTGTTCTTCCAGATGAATTTTGTTATGATTTTTTTAGCTCTATAAAATGATTTTTGGTAGTTTGATTGGTATGGCACTGAATAAGTAAATTAGGCAGAGTTATCATTTTTATTCTCTTAGCTTAGTTTATCCATAAGCAATTGATATTTTTTAATTGTTTAGATCTGACTTTGTTTGTGTAAAAAGTGGTTTATAATTGTGTTCATATAGTTCCTGGGTTTGTCTTGACTCCCAAATATTGTATATTGTCTACATTTACCTTAAATGGAATTTCTTTTTTTATCTCTTGCTGCTGGACTTTGTTAGTAAAAATTAGAAATTATTTATGTGAGTTTATTTTATATCCTGCATCTTTGATAAAGTTGTTAATTGTTTCAAGTGGTTTTTAGTTGATTCTCTAGGATTCTCTAAGTATACTATTATATCATCTACAAAGAATGATAGTTTTGTTTCTTCATTGCCTATTCTAATTTGTTTTTTCTTTGTTAGTCAAATTTTATGGAGTGTCGTTAAAATGAGGGGTTTTATATTTTTCTAATTATCCATTGGAACAACTTTAATCTTTTCATTTTCCCCTTTTTTCCTTCACATTTCGGTCAGTTACTTTTATGACTGAGGACCATGAATTATTACAATATGAAAATAACAAAATGAGTCTTATCCCGTGACTGTGCATTGGGAAGAATAGATTCCTCAGTAGAAAATCCACTGGCCTGAGTCTGCCTATAGATAGAAGGAAGAAGCTAAAAAATTATTTTATAGAGCTAGAAAAAATCATAACAAAATTCATCTGGAAGAAGCTAGATCTAGGCTGATAAGATCACCAGGAAAGAGACAAGAATCTTGATACAAGCCATTCTCTAAACAATAAATACCAAAGGATATGAACAAACAATTTTCAGATGAAGAAATTAAAGCCATTTGTAGATATATGAAAAAATGCTCTGAATCACTATTGATTAGAGAAATGCAAATTAAGACAACTCTGAAGTATCACGACACACCTCTCAGATTGGCTAAAATGATGGGAAAAGATAAATAATGGAGAGGATGTGAGGAAACTGGCTCATTAATATATTGTTGGTGGAGTTGTAAAATGATCTAGAGAGCAATTTGGAACTATGCCCAAAGGGCTATCAAACTCTTTGATCCAGCAGTATTTCTATTGGGCCTGTATCCCAATACCATGTATCCCTTACCATGCTTTTCAAACATATGCAAAAATGTTTGCAGCAGACCTCTTTGTAGTGGCAAGAAACTGGAAACCAAGTGGACGCCCTCAGCTGGAGAATGGCTAAATAAGTTATGTATATGAATGTTATGGAATATTATTGTCCTATAAGAAACGCTCAGCAGGATGATTTCAGAGAGGCCTGGAGAGACTGACATGAACTGATGCTGAGTGAAATGAGAAGAACTAGGAGATCAGTGTACATGGCAACATCAACATTATATGATGATCAATTCTGATGCATGTGGCTCTTTTCGACAATGAGATGATTCAGGCCAGTTCCAACAGACTTGTGATGGAGAGAGCCGTCATCAACTAGAGAGAGGACTGTGTGGACTGAATGTGGCTCACAATCTAGTATTTTCACCTTTTTTTTTGTTTTTGTTGTTTGATTGTTTTTTCTCTATTTTTTTCCTTTTTGATCTGATTTTTCTTGTACAGTATGATAAATGTGGAAATATGTAGAAGAATTGTACATGTTTAACCTATGTTGGATTACTTGCTATCTAGGGAATGGGGGAGGAGGAGAGAGGGAGAAAAATATTGAGCACAAGGTTTTGCAAGGGTGAATATTGAAAACTATCTTTGCATGTATTTTGAAAATAAAAAGCTATTATTTAAAAAATAATTAAATCTTGGCAGGATATTTGAAACCTTTTATTGTTCCCAGTTTTTTTGAGACTGCCATATTGAGTTACACAACCAACAGTTTAAGAAGCTTTGATGTTGACTAAACATCTGGATAGATCCCTGTGGGACACTGATCATTCTGGATGCGCGTTTCCTCAAACAAAAAAATGAGGATCTAAGATGGAATAATCAGTGAAGTTCTGAAAGTCCATATCTTTTTTAAAAAAATAGACAGTTACCAAAGGCTAAAGAAGAAACCAAACTTATCAAATCCTCCTCCCAACTTTAATCCTGATTGCCGTTCTGAAGGCCCCAAAAATCATTTTGGCCAAATCACATCAAGTAGAGTTGAATAAGTGTAAAGTTCTGAAAGTTATTCACAGGAGGGAGACAGCCTCCTGCAGGATGCCTTTCCTGGCACCCCCTCCAGAATCGCCTTATTTCTCTTTATACCCTATACTTGCATGGTGTCTCCTTGGGCAGGATGTAAGCTCTCTGATGCCAAGGACTCTTTTCCTCTTTGCATCCTCAACATCTAGTTCAGCCCTTGCCACATATTAGCTGTCTAATTGTGAAGTTGTTTAAAGGAAATTAAGGGAGATGTAGGTTAAGTGAGTTGCCCATCTAAGTGTCTGAGGCTAAATTTGACCTCTGGCTTCCTGACTCCAGCTTTCTGTCCATTGTACCACCTAGTTATCTACAAAAATACAGTGATGAGAGTATAATGAAGGAAAATAATACAGCTTTCCCCCCAAAATTAGACTTATGTTCTAGTACAGGGATACCACACACACAGATAACCATAGTCCAAAGGTGATTAGGACCTTCGATGGCCTAAGGAGAAAGGTGGAGTTCTACAAAGGCCATGGGGAGCAGAGAATTGGGAGATATCTGGAAAGGCTTCATGGAGGAAGCCCCTAAGAAAAGCAGGAGAGGAGGGAGGGGGTCCAGCCTTTACCCCACAACTCAGAGCCACCCAGAGAGAGTCCATGATATGAGTGGAACGGTTGGGCAAGACCAGGCTGAGTAATGGAAGTGCTCTAGTCGAACTAGACAGAACCCAGGCTCCAAACTTGTGCCGTAGCCAGGGAAGAAAGGAAATCTAAATTTGACCCAGAAGGAAAAGCTCTTTCCCAAGCCAGGGCCACATGTGTGCGCCCTCAGTTACTCTGTCCAAAAGAATGCAGGAGTTCAGCTGACATCATGTCCTTGGATCAGATGATTGGGTGGGCTGCAAAGCCAGGGAGGGCAGAGCTTCCTGTTTGTTCCTCACACTACCTTGTATGGCCAATGCAAATGAAGCCCTGTGCCCACAGAGTGACCCAGAGTCAAAACCACAGCTCCAAGGATCCCAGGCCTCAGCAGCCTCAAGGCTCAGTTTCCTCTTCTGTAAATAAAGAGGTAGGTTAATAAAATTCCAGTTCCAAATCCAAGGAAGTTCTTCTGGTGGTCACTTTCTCCCCGCCAGAAAGTGCGTGGGATCTGAGAGCAGCTAGGTATCTCGGTGCTCTTCTGTTCAAGCCCCACATTAAAGGAATCTCCCCATCACAAACCAGGCAAGTCATTGTCCAGTCTGTGCTTGAAAACCTCTGGGCGGAGAGGAGGGGATGATCCGCTACCTTTCCAGGCTGCCCATTCCCTATTGAGGCAGTTGGATCTTCTTACTGACATCAAATCTGAATCCACTCTTAGTAATTCCCCCCATTGGTCTCCTGACCAGAGCCAAGATCTAACCCCTGTCTTACATAACAGTCCTTCAAATACTTAGTCCTAGCTAACACATCCCCCTAAATTGTCTCCACTACAGGCTACACATTCCTCCAATCTTCAAGGCGACCTTCCTTTTTCCCCATTCTTTTTAGTTTGTTTGACTGATTCTTCATGTTTCATAGTCAATAGCTTCCATTTGTCCCATTCTAGTTGATTTTCTTCAGTTAGTTTTTGTATCTCTTTTTTTCCATTTGGTAAATTTTACTCTGGAAGGTGTTGTTTTCTTCAATGGATTTTTTCTTTTGCATTTGGCCAATTGTATTTTTAAAGAATTGCCATCCTTTTCCAAGTTGTTGATTCTCTCTTTGCATATCTTTCATTTCTTTTCCCATTTTTTCTTCTACCTCTCTTATTTGCCTTTTAAAGTCTTTTATGAACAAGAAGCCTCTTTGAGCTTGATATCAATTCATATTTCTCTTTGTGATTTCCTCTGTGGACATTTTGTCCTCGTCTGAGTTGGTATTTTGGCCTTCCCTGGCACCATAGTAGCTTTCTATTGTCAAGGTTCTCTTTTGTTTCTTGCTTGTTTTCTTTCCTTTTCTTTCGGTATTTCTTCTTTTGTGACTATTATGATTGATCTCTACTCCTGGGGTACAGGGGATGCTGTCCCAAGCTTCCTGTGCAATTCTGAGCCTTGCTTTGAGCACAAGGGCCCCTTGTGCTTGGAGGGGGTAGCTTTGCCTTCTCTTTCCAGGACACACCCTGGTTTCCTAGAGTTTGCCCTCTGAGACTGGAGTCTGCCCCACTGATATATTCCTCTACTGAGTCAGGACTGAGGGTCTCAGTTGCTGATTTGCTTTGATTAAGATCCTCTCACTGATTTTCTTGGACTCTGTCTGAGCTCACCCCTTTCACCTCAATGAGAATGACCTTTCTTCAAGTTCTTCCAATTTATCTTGAACTGAAGAGTGATTGCATTCTTTAAGACTCTGTTCAGAGGCTTGGTTTCATGTGTTTTTCAGGGGAAACTAGGAGAGCTGGATCTAATATATGTTTTATGCAAACTGGAATCATATTAAGGGAGGGCCAGGAAATCTTCCTGCTATTGTTGTAAGTGACTGTTATCAGCACAGGTTAGTGGAAAAAGGGATCCTTGTCTAGTAGTCCCCCAAAATGTGTTTACCTTTCACTGGAAAGTAAAGAGCTATTTAAATGGTTTTTGCTTCTAGGTCTGTCTGGTCAATCCTTAAATATTCTTTGCATTTTCTGTGATGACTGAAATAAAGGCAGTCCCATATAGGCAATAACAATATTGCCAAATAACTGTGCAGGAATTAAGAACCCAGTTATCTACATTTAAGGGGCCCTGAATAAAAGCTTTAGCTAAGATTTATTTCAGACTTTTTAAAGTAAACATATGAGGAGGAAGCAAGGAACAAAAGGATGAAAGGGCTTTCTTTAGCTGAGGTGAACCCTGGTCTGTGAAAGCCCAGGTTGAAGGTGAGGGAAAAGCAGAGAAAGAACTGAATTAGGCATTCCAGAGTAGCAGTGCTTAGCACATAGTCTATCTTTTCTCAGTAGTTTTAAAACATCTAGCATCTGCCAAGTTTACAGGGGCCAAATACTACATGACTCTTTTTACTCAGAATCCAGTCAGACAGAGTTCCTGGCCTGAGGTTAGTTCTAATGAAACTTGATCTCTGGTAGACCTTGACTATTCGAGAACAGGGACCATTTTTTACCTTTCTTTGTATTCTAGACTTAAGACACTTTCTGGCACATAATAGGTGTTTAATAAATGTTTATTGACTAACTCTGATTAGGAATATTATATTTTCCATCTTCATATTCTTTTTTTTTTTAAGGCTGGGGTTAAGTGACTTGCCCAGGGTCACACAGCTAGGAAGTGTTAAGTGTCTGAGATCAGATTTGAACTCGGGTCCTCCTGAATTCAAGGCTGGGGCTCTATTCACTGCACCACCTAGCTGCCCCCCTTCATATTCTTTAATTTATTAAATCCCCCATCCAAACATCTCAAGAAAGTGCAATAAATCGGATTATGGTTCAAAAGACTAAAAATTCTCCAAAAGTAAGAGAACAAAAGAATATTCAATGTACCATATAAGTCAGATATAGGACAAGGATTTGATTCCTGATGCACAAGAAAAAGCTAAATACACAATAACACAAGTCAATACTATCTTCTAACTATTGTTACAATCTACTAGGAATCTAATATCCAAGGTTCATCATAACACAAAACTGTCCAGATGATTAGAACTTTTAGAATACATATCATGCTGCCAGTATATAGTTTTAAAATATTAGATGTATGAAAGTTTAAATAGGCAAATATGTTAAACTATGTCAGATTTCAGTTATCATTATTATTTTAATTCTGGATTTTCCTGATCCTGAGAGGCCATATAGTATAATGGATAGAGCTGAACATGGAGTCATGAAAACCTGGTTTCCAGTTTTGCTTCTGATACATATGTGACATTGGGTGAATTCCTAGCCAGAAAGTGTTTAGGCAGCTCCTTAAAATTATAAATTACTGAGAAATTATCAACCTGAATAAGAAGAGAAACTTCCTCAACAAATGTTCCCCACACCAGGAAATCCCAGGTCCGGTCTCTATTCCCTTTCCTGAGATAATTTTAACATAAAAAATCGTTATAAATTTTAGGTCTCATGGGGGGGACCTGTGACTTTAAATAAGTCCATATCTTTAGACATTATATGTATTCCCAGTAAGCAAAATATTGTTAGATTGTAATGGGAGGGGAAGGAAAGGGAGGATAATCCAAGCCCTTTTTGTTGTTATGAGGAATTTATGCCATTTACATTGAAAGTAATTCTTGGTAAATTATTCATAAATTTTTCTGCATGGATTCATTGAAATCATTTCACTAGTTGAATTCATTTCAATTTAATTCAGCAATTTTATATTCTAATTTTAATGAATTTCCAAACTTACTAATGAAAAAAACTAAATAAATTTCCTATTTTTATAGAATTGACCCTATTTTACAAAAAAAGTAAATTTCATCCCTTCATTACTAAAGAAAGAAGATAATCCTGCCCCTTCCACTATGTCCTAGTTCCCTTGCCCTTTTCTTCATCTGTAAATTATTTTCATACTTTTAAATTTTTAATAATTTTAATTCTTATAAAATTTAATTCATTCTGTTTTCTTTCTCCTTCCTTTTTTCATGTCTGATTATAACATTCAATGATTCAATGAAATAACACTCAAATATATATATATACATATATATACATATATACATATATATATATATGTATGTATGTTTTTTTTTGTTGTTGTTGTTGTTGTTTTTTTTTGCTGAGGCAATTGGGGTTAAGTAACTTGCCCAAGGTCACACAGCTAGTCACTCATACTTTTTAACCCCACAGTAGTTACTGCATTGAGATGTTAATTAGTTAATCACTACTGTAAAATAGCTGCTGAGGTGAGGACTTAGGTAAGAACGCTTTCATTCTTTTTGCAAAGCTCTCTATTTGATTCTCTCAAGTTTATGAACTATTAAAGCTTGCCTTATTTAAACTCAAAAGCTGTTCTGAGGTTTATCATTTTCTTCAGAAATTGCCTACATTTATCTGGAAATTTTAATGTACATGATTTTGTTTTTTTAAAAAATAAAGTGTTTAACTTAGTGGGGAATTTGGTTCTGCATCAAGCATCTGCAGCTGTAGACTCAGGAAGAGCAGCTGAAGGAGACAAAGTGTTTACAGAGAATTTATGTGCTACATGAGACATTATGGAGATAAAGCATTAAATAAAAAGTTGATTTTCAAAAAGAAAAAGATCAAAACCACTTCAAACTCCATGTCATTGTGGGGAGAGGGAAAAAGGAGAGCAAAATATGATAAACTTGATAGCCAGGGTAATATACATCCAGGACTCTATATGTCCTAAAAGACATGTAGAAGCTAACTGTGAAGGTTTGACAAGAACCCTGAAACAAAATTACTAAAATCCCAAGTGGAATCAAAAGGCCCTCTATGGGTGACAGACACATTTTGTAAAACCACAATATACTAACAAAATAATTTATTTCACTGACCACTGAGCTGAGTTGTGTGGATTAATTAGTAGGAATGGATGTGTTTATGGAAACATTTTAGGATCATATAATTGCCATTAGAAATTACAGAAGGATTATTCTTAAAGATCATGAGCTCCGCAATTTATATGGATTAGGTAAGATAATGCTAAAAACTGTACTTCACATCACTAAAATTTATAAATATTTAATAGCTACCAAAAATCTAACAAGACATGAACCAAAGACTAGATTTATACACCAGAAAATTATGAAAGGATAGATGGCACATTCCCATGCTATAAATAAAATCCATCTCTTAGAACCTGACGAATAAACTGCCCTGGAACTGAACCATTGTCACAGACAAAATTATTCTCAATCAACACTTAAGATATAATATTGATCCACAAAAATTTAAGAACAAAGTTTTGATAAATGTCACCACACTAAAGTCTCACATTCTGCAAGAAAAATCTGGCCAAGAAGATCAAAATCATATGGAGACAAGATGAGGTTCATATAGAATGCATTATCCTCCCTGCCCCAGAAGTCATCCTGAAGATAATTTCAGGAAGCCTAAAGAGAACGTGCTGATAGCATAGTGCTTTAAAAAGACTTCAAAAAGCAACATGCCTTATTCACCTGGGCAAAAGCCCACAGAACATTAAATATAAAAGAAGAAGAATGTTAAAATAGCAGCTCTTCCCAAGACTTTTTCTCTGGATTCCACTGAAAAAGATGAGAATAAAGAGATGAGGAAGAAAAGGAGTGTATGGAGGCAGGTCTGTCATTTAGAAAAAAAACTTTAAATCTTCAAAGCACTTTTAATGTAATCTGATCCTGACAACAACCTTCTGAGATAATACAATAATTATTATTCCAATTTTGTAGGTACAGAACCTCAGAGAGGTTACTCAAGGTCACAGAACTAGGAGTCATCCGAGGTGAGATTTATATACAGCTTGATTCCAATTCTAGTGTTCCATCCACTCTGCCACACTTCAGAAAAGATTCAAGAAAATATGTTAACCCCAAAAGGTATCAAAAAGACACAAATTACTATTAATCCATAAGCCCCTTTTTTATCTGGATAAAATCTTTAAAATTATCTACACAGACTTTGCAGATATGGATGAAAATGTTAGAGGGAAACAAACAGACTTACACATGCAATTTTCTACAACAAATAATAATTTGGGAGTCACAAATTCCCTGATTAATCAGTACAAATATTGTAAAACTCAATTCATCATCAGTATCAGAAAACACATAAAATAGAGTCATAGATGTTCATTCCAAGCTGTGGCAGAGGAGGTTTTTTACAGAGTCCGATGGAGGGACTCTCATTGGAAAGAGAGGTTCTCCAGATGTGCCTGTTTGTGGATGTCATTGTGATAATTGCACTAATCCTTGGAACCTTTGGGGCTTCCTAAATGAAATGCACATCTACTCACACAAGTGACATGACCCTGGACATATCCCTTAAGCTCTCTGACCCTCAGTTTCCTCTCTATTAAATGAAGATAATAGCACCTACCTCCCAAGGTTGTTGTGAAAATCACATCAGATAATATCTGTAAGGTCCTTCTTAAACCTTAATCATCATTTCAGTGCTACTAGTATTTTATACTATTTTATAAACTATTTTTTACTTATTTTATTTTTTATATTTTATAGACACATAGATATGTATGTAAATAAAAGAGATCGGTCTTACTGTCCACATGGGAAAAATCAAGTGGGTAACGAATGCTTCCTGCAGTGGTCCTCAAACTTTTTAAATAGGGGCCAGTTCACTGTCCCTCAGACTGTGGGAGGGCCGGACTAGAGTAAAAACAAAGGCTAACACTCTGCCTCCGCCCCTCAGCCCATTTGCCATAACCTGGGGGGCCGCAGTTTGAGAACCCCTGCTCTATAGAATATGGCATGAAGTTGAATGAATAGCCCATTGAGTTTGTCGATCATAAATTCAATCTGAAAAAAGCAGCCATAGTATCTAGTGTTTAGAATGCTGGATTTGTAGTCAAAAAGACTTGAATTCAAATCCCAACTGTACTACTTTGTAACGAGCTGTCGTCTCTAGAAGCTGCTGGATCGCTCTCTGGGAAGAGATCTGCTGTGTCTACTCAAATCTCTCAGACAGATTCTTCTTCCTGTAGTGAACCGTTGTCTCCAGGTAGTTGCTGTTAACTCTTGTCCAGAGAAGTGACTTCCCTTCCTGCAGAGAGCTGCGTCAAGCCTGATGTAATGCAAAGTCTTCTTCTTGAATCTCCTCCAGCTCTTATCCTTCTCCATGTAGACTCACTTTCCAGGCCCACTGTTGCTTTTTATCCTCCCAGAGAATGGGCGTGGGATAATGCAAGGGCTTCTGGGAAGAACCACCTCAGCCAATGAGCCTGCTCCTTCCATCAAGTCAACCTGAGTTCTCACCTTGTAATTGTCCAGAAAACCTGAATTCTCACCTTGTCACTGTCCAGACAACCTGAGTTCTCACTTAGTAATCCTAACACTACTTAACAGTTGTGTGACTTGGAGCAAGTCACAATCTCCCTAATTCTCAGTTTCCTCATCTGTAAAAGGGGACCAATAATTCCTGTAGTCAGTACCTTACAGAATTGGTGTGAAACTTAAGTGAGTGATGCATGTAAAACATTAAAACTTTTAAAGCATTTTATAGATGCCATTTAGTATTATGAATTATCTTGGATAGGAACTGTGGGATAGCAATGGCATTTCAGGGACCTAGGCTAGTGGAGCTTCTCTTAGGGTCCCCAGATCTATACCTATAAGATGACTATCATACTTTATTTGCTAGGATATTTGCCATCTCTGGAGAACTTTTCATGCTGTCACTGGAAAATAAGGACGGCCCAGAAGAGAAATGGAATAGATGTGCTGCCTTGACAGATAAGTGAGGGTTAACTACTCCAGGGATCCTAGAGGATGAATGACCACTTACTTATGATACAAAGGCGATTCATATTCAATTATAGGTTGAACTAGAAGTCCCCTGAGGGCAAGATCTATTTGATTAGTAGCTGATTCCCCAGAACTCAGCCCTTAGACTAGCACTTAGGAGTTCTTCATAATAGCTCTTGAATGAATGGCTTCTGAGATCCTTTCCAATCCCAAAACCTTGAGGACATATCACTCACTATACAATATATCAATATCTTCTTTGTTCCTCCTTAAAATCCTCCATGGATTCTTCAGTGAGAAGGCCTCCTGATGGTCACTCTACTTCCAATCTCTCAACTTTCCACTTGAACCCTTGCATAACTGCCAAAGAGATTTTCTAAAGCTCAAATGGGATGATAAGGAACACTCCTGTTCTCATTCAATAAACTCCAATGCTTCCATAAACCAGAGGAAACCTCCAACTCCCCATGCCAGTTTTTCACTTCAGACAGAACCCCTTGGCAATGGCAATTCCTATGGCAGGCATTATGGTTCAAGTGCCCTCCAGGAAGCACAAGTCCATGAAGCTAAGAATCTGTTCTCGCAAGAAGCCTCTCAGGTATCCAAGCCCATTATCATTATCACCATTTTCCTCATCCCACAATATCTGGTCATCCATACACTTCCCCTTCAAGAATTTTTCATGGCAAGAAATAGCCATAATGAACTGTGATGATTACTTGCATAAATATGGCCATTCCCCAATCTTGAAACTCTGTGCCTTTAAAGTCTCAGTTCAGGGACTTCCAGTGGTGGTGTCCCGGCCTGCGGGATAAAAACGTGGACCCTAGAAGAGAAGAATAGGGAATGGGGGACAGGAGAAGCAAAGAATGGAGACAAGACAGGCTTTCTGATCAAGTCTCGTTTATTGTAGGGATAAGCATAAACTTATATAGGGAGAGTTAAGGAGGTAGGCACAAAGGCTATAAATCCACAGAAAGTTCTTGGGACAGGAGTTATTCCAGAATGTAACTTGTGTGGAGACAGAATTCTTTACCCAGGGATGGTAAAAAATATAACCTTTGCTCCAGGTGTAAATTGTGTAGAGACAGACTTCTTTACCCTAGGTGGGTATTTACCTAGGAATATGATCTTTGCCCTGAGCTCAGTGCTGGCTCCCCACAGGGTGGAGCCAAGATGGCAGAGTGAAGCCAGGAAGCTGTTCAAGCTCTCCCAGTTTCACTGGAAAAGCACATAAAACAAAGCCTCTGAACAGCATCTGATAGGATGAAACCAGCCCAAGATAGACTGAAAACTTCAAGAAAGGTCGGAGTCACTGCGGTGAAAAGGGTGTTCAGTCCAGCTCAGATGGAAAACTAGATATTAGTAGATATCTAATCAATGTTTTTTGGACTGGGTTGATTATTTGAAGAGTTAACCACCATCCTCATAGATTTAGAATTGGAAAAACCACAGGCCTAATGGACAGATCAATGAACCAGAAATTAGCAAGTGCTCATTTTGTGCCAGGGTCTTAATCACAGCAAATCAACAACTAAGACCCTCAGCCCTGGCTCAGAAGCGGAGCCCAGCAGCAGGGCAGCCTCTAGTTTCATCTCAGAAGACAAACTCTGAGAAACCAGTCTGTTTCCTGAAAAGAGCAGGCAAAGCTACCCCTGCAAACACAAGGGGCCCCTGTGCTCAAAGCCAAGGCTCAGTGATGCATAGGAAGCTTGGGACGTCATCTCCTTTACCCCAGGAGCAGAATTCTACCATAAATGTGAAAAAAAAAAAAAAAAAGAAATATCAAAAGAAAAGGAAAGAAAATGAAAAAGAAACAAAAAAGAACCTTGACCAAAGAAAGGTACTATAGTGACAGGGAAGACCAAAACACCAACTTAGATGAGGACAAAATGTCCATAGAGGAAATCTCAAAGAGTGATATGAACAGATCTCAAGCCCAAAGAGGCTTGTTGGAAATGATCATAGAAGAATTTAAAAGGCAAATCGGCAGGAAAAAATGAGAAAGGAAAGGAGAGGTATGCAAGGGAGAATCAACAATTTGGAAAAGGAGGAAAAAAATTGCCTGAAGATGAAGTCTCAGTTCAGATTTAAGAGATGAAACTGAGACTCAGAGAGCTTAAGGGGTGTTCCCAGGGTCACATCAATTGTTAGTAGATGTGTATTTTACTTAGGAAGCTCCAGATGTTCCAAGAATTAGTGCAAGGATCATAATGACATCCATAAACAGGCACATCTGGAGAACCTCACTTTGTACTGGGAGTCCCTCCATTGTACTCTGTAAAAAAAACCCCTCTGTAATAGTTTTTAATGGCCATCTATAACTCTCTGCTTAGAATGTTCTCTCTCCTCATCTCTCTCCACCTCTCAAAGTGCCTGTCTTCCCTCAAGATTGAGCTCAGGTGCCATCTTCCCTGATGCCTCCTTCTAGTTGCTAATACACCCTTGTCTTTTTCCTTAGGCTACATTTGTTTTGCAGGCATGGAGAATTTGGAAGCTCCTAGAAGGCAGAATCTGTTTTTGTTCTGCCTCCTCAATGCCTAAGAGTAGCTGGCCCTCAGTAGATATCTAATCAATGTTTTTTGGACTGGGTTGACTATTTGAAGAGTTAACCACCATCCTCATAGATTTAGAATTGGAAAAACCATTAGAGGCCTAATGGACGGGTCAATCAACCAGAAATTAGCAGGTGCTCATTTTGTGCCAGTCATTGTGCTAGGTGTTAGGAACACACAGAAAGAAGTGAAGTAATCCCTGTCCTCAAGGAGCAAATTATATTTTATGCTTACACAGAAATATAGAAAATAGATTTAGGTGACAATATTCCCTCCCATAGACCCATATTTAACTATATTATCAGTTGATGTACTTATGCACTTTCTTTTTTGTTGTTTATATTTATATAGGTACTTCTTACTTCCCCCATTAGAAGGGAAGTTCCTTACAAATAGGGATTGTTTCATTCTTGAAATTGGTTTCCCCTAGAAATTAATAAATTCTTGTTGACAAGAAAATCTTATGTAGAACATGTCACTTGGGCTGAATCTTGAAGGAGATTAGTAATTCTAGGAGTCCACGGTGAGGAGGGTAACCATTCCAGCCATTGGGCACAGCCAATGAAAAAGCCAAGAGAAGGCAGGTGGAGCGTTATTTAAGAGAAATAGCCAAGAATTTCCTTTGATGGAACCATAAAGAGATGTAATTTTCCTAAGGCTAGACATACCTACCTAAGTTTGAAAGGTTTTAAAAGCCAAAAGAAGTTATTGAAAGTCACTGGAGTTTATTGAGTAAGGGAGTGACATAATCATATCTACACTTTGGGGAAATCCCTTTAATAGGTGTATGGAAGAT